>NC_044320.2:64897796-65199647 GCF_007474595.2 Lynx canadensis | reverse complement strand
TTTTCTGTGGCATAAAAACTAGTTAAGCATTACATGTAGTTTTGAAAATATATCATTTCTGGGAAACATATTTCTGAAACACCTGACTTTGTTTTAAATTCATTTGAACAAAAGTGAGGAGAAAGAAAGATCATCATTGTATTAGGGTTCTTTAGAGAAACAGGATCAGTAGTGTGTGATTGTTTGTTTGTTTATTAATTATGAGGAATTGGCTTACACAATTATGGAGGCTGAAAAGTCCCACAAGGTGGCTAACTGCAAGCTGGAGCAACAGGAAAGCCAGTGGTGTAATTCAGTCCAAAGTCCCAAGTCCAAAGGCCTGAGGGACAGGGGAGGCAATGATGTAACTCCCAGACCAAGGGCAGAAGATGAGATGAGATGTCTTGGCTCAAGCAGTGAGGCAGGAAAAAGGGGTGAATTCTCCCATTCTCTGCTTTTTGATATATCCCAGCTACTCATCTACCTTGGGAAGGGCAATCTGCTTTACTGTGTCCATGATTCCAGCGATAATGTCATCTGGAAACATCCTCACAGACATACCCAGAAGTGTTTAATATGGGTACCCCGTGACAGGTTGACAATAAAATTAACCATCACAATCATGCATGTCAAAAAAAATCTCTTTGAAACATTCTACTCTTTGGATTATATGCTCAATATATTTCAAATGAGAGGACATAGGAAGAAAACAGAGCCTTTCACGCCAGAGGTACTAAAACTTTCAATTGTCCATATCTAAATTACATGTTAAATAACTAGAGAATGATGAGTTTTCACGAGAGTAAATTACTTCCATTTTAATAGGAACCTTATGTTGGATTTGACTAGTATCATGAATAATAACAACCCTTCACTGAAAGTCACGACTTTATAACACAACCCAGTAGTATACATATTATCAGTATTATAGTTGTCAACTTGACCAGGTGCTGTGCAAAAAAAGGGGGTGTGTACAGTTTACTTAACTATATTTGCTATATCAAGACAATAACAGCAAAACCAAAATCTAGCGGTTGAGCACCAGAAATGTTTTGTTCCTGTAAAAGTCAAGTGTGTGTGTTCATAGTCAGGAGGCAGCTTTTTCCAGGTGAATTCAGGGACTGAGTCTCTTTCAATTTTGAGGTCCCAACATCCCACATGGTCTTCACTCTTCATCTGGCTGCTGGAGGACAAACAGGCAATATCGAAGCTTAATGTGCTTCTGTCCAAAGCCAGCCCTGGTGATGCTGGTGTACATCCATGGACAAGATCTTGCCGCAAAGTCACACCTTCTCTGTGTACATCTGTAAAGTGATCTGCACACCTGCCTTTCCATCCCAACTCTTCACTTTAGAAAGGAGAGCCTAGCTGCCCGTGGAATCCGGTCTCTCTGTCGCTGCCTGACTCCGGTGGTTTGTCAGTGTTAAATCAGAACATTTGTCATCGAGCATACCTTCTGCCCTAGAATTAGCACAGTGCATGTTGTCAATATGAGTGATCATCCTCCTGAGAAAGACTTATGAGTATATTGCTTGGGAGGAAATAAGCTTAATTAAATATAATGAAAACAAACTGAAAACTCTTCAATAAGAATTCTAATCTGAAATGTTACTAAGGACTATAGGTTTCATTTTATTTTTGAGGGAGTGAAGTTGTTTTGCTTCATTTGTTTTCTTCTTCTTGGTTTTACACCAAATGATTACATGTATTTATCCATCATAAATATTACATTTAGGTATACATGGGTCTTAAGGAATTATTTAGGAATAATAGTGATGTATTGTGTATAAAGAATTAGCATATCTCACCATCAGTAATTCTAATAGTTAAAATTATGCATGAGTAATTGGTTTATTACAGTTTCCCTGTGTGTTGGGTACGCAACTGAAAAAATGATTTGTGTTGTTCCATAGCCATTTATAGCTATATTAATATCTAGTATGTATTTTTCAAAACAGTAAATTTCAAAGTTTTCTGGCAATATGATATTCACATTCACTAGAACTTTGGTGACAGGTTCCTACATGCCATGGGTTAGGTATCACTCTTTTGAAATCAGTTCCCACAATAAGGATAGAAAGAGTCTGACATGGGAGTGGGAAAATTGTATTTTGTTTCTATTTTCCTCTCTTAGCTGTAAAATGGTTGAGGGAAAAGGGGGCAGTGAATTACGGGAATAACTATGGCTGTTCTACAATTGTTGAAAAGTGATCCCCAGGTCTTGGGAGCTCTTGAGAACTTTAATACATCAGTGGGATTTCCATCACCTGTACGAACCTAGTAAGTTCATTTGCTATTTTATGTCCAACCTATATGGATTTTTTTCTCCACATGCCGAAGTAAACCCACTGTGAAGATGGTCATTCTTATTCTTTCATTCAGATAACTTTTTCCTTTATTTGATCACTGAAGGGATACATGAAACAATGTTAAGAATATTTTTGGTAATGCCTTCAACTATGGATTATTTTGTTTAACTTCTTATAGGAAAGCTTGAGTGAAATAAATGTTGTCTTTCTGTATGTCAAGAAAAATTATTCTGAAATCATTATGTTTTATATTCATAAAACCCTACACAGACATGTAGTACCTGAAGTAACAACAGATATGATATCCGGGTGACACCCAAATCGCATATTGGTATAGAAAATTTAGACCACAAATGAAGCTCTAAGACATTCAAGACCTCTAGGGGATTCCCCAGAAGTGAATAGTAGTAGTCAGTTTGTCTTTGTAGGAGAAGCCACTTCCAGAGATGAAGAATGAATGAATCTTTCAGGACATGATCTCACATATAGAAAGGATGTATGAATAAATTACATGGATAATAGAAAGAGTGTAGAGTCAGATCAATGAGAACTAGCACAACTAAGAAAAGCTTTATAGCAAGACTTGGGTCCCCAGGTTTAAAAGAATAGGCAGAATTTGCATATCTCAAAGGGCCAAGTCGGGGTAATGGCCTAAACCTGAAGATCAGAGGAACAACAAAAGAAAAAGTATGGAAATAATAATGTGCATGATAAATTGCCTGAAGTATGAAAAATAATAATGCTTTTTAAAAAACATGATAGTATGTGCTCAACCAAGCACACCTGGGGTTAGAAGTGACTTGGGTGCCAGTTTGCAACCCCTGAGTCAGGAGTGGAATGCAGGCTACAGTTCTGTTCATACTTTGCACATACATGTTAACATTTATAAGGCTGAATTTGTGTACATGCAGGGAAACCAATAGTAATAATTACTGTATAGAAAATTATGAAGAGGAATTAGAGATTCTTCAAAATTAAATATTTACCTTTCTTTGAAAAAGCAAGCATTATCCAAAAGATATTTAATTATTTAGCATAAAAATTCGAGAATATATGAACACAGAGGCGCCTGGATGGCTCAGTTGGTTAAGCCTCTGACTCTTGATTTTGGCTCAGGTCATGATCTCACAGTTTGTAGTCCCACGTTGGGCTCTGTGCTAACAGTGTGGAGCCTGCTTGGGATTCTCTGTCTTCCTCTCTCTCTGCCATTCCCTCAGTCTCTCTCTCTCTCTCTCCCCAAATAAATAAACATTAAAAAAAAAGAATATATGAACACAAAGTACTATGTGTCACTTTAGTATTATGATGATTTAATGAGCCATAACAACTTCCTCTTCAAGCATGAAGTAAATGAAATATAATTTCTTTAAAATGTCTGAACTCCCTTAATAGATTATAAGCCTCTTTAGAGGAGGACCTGTCTGATTCATTTGTGTCTCCTCCAGAGCATTAGCACATAAAAGCTATTCAACAAATATATGTCTGGTGGTGATTAGATTAATAATAGCTTTTAAGCTTGATAAATCAGTAAAAGATTTGAATTGAGGGGCTGGGAAGGAAGTGCTTTGATTATAAATAATAATGATGATGAATATTAGACAATTTTTGGAGATAGTGTACTTGACAATCTAGAGCACCAGGTAATTTTGCTCAAGAAGGTGAGGGATAGAAGAAATCACAGACCAGGATGAATTTTAGAGAGAAAGAAAGGTAGAAAGAAAAAAATCAGACAGTGTTAAGGGGTAGAAACCACAGGGTATGTCTGGAATGATGGAAAGAAAAGTTACTATTATTTTCAGAAGTATGATTCATTAATCAGGTAAAATATGAGAGATAAAATCAAGTTAAATTAATGTTTATTATAATTATGTTTAAAATTTTAGAACTCATCAGTTTAGTTTATATGCACACATACACATACAGACACATCTATATAATTTATATTATAGATATACTGTTCACATTATATAAATGAGATAAACTTCTGGTAATACTTAATTGTTAAAAAGTCTATTTGCCTTGGAGTGATCAGAACTCTGTCCATTTTTCCCTTACATAAAGACTGGGAAGTATTTATTGCTTTTTCATTCTCAAGTTCACTCTGGTCTAACAGCATATGCATTTTCAGTTTTATTTCAACAGAACATTCGTGGACAGCTTGAATTTCTATTTCTTTATCTTTGTCAACATTTTTATTTCCCCAGTGGACATGTCTTCAGAATCCATTTTTACTTCTCTGTGATCAGAAGAACTCTATTGGTCAAATTCAATAACATCCTTGGTGTGATTTCAGGAGGAAATTACAGACAGCACTCAGGTTTACCACTTTCTTGGAGGGGAAATATTAACACCCTCACCTCTTGCTCCCAATATAAGATTCTAGGTAGGAGTGAGTTACTCATTTTCTGAAGAAGCATTAACTCTTTTAGACCTCTCTAGCCACTTGGTAAATTACCTCTTCCATTGCCCAGAACAGTGTTCAGAGATTTCAAAGAATAAGTGCTCAAAAGTAGAAAAACGCTAAGAAACCCATTATATGATAGGTTTCCTTCAAACTTTATTTTAAATAACAGTTATTATTATATAACTGCATGTACATATATGCATGTACATGCAGGTATATGTGTGCATTTGTATTTATATAAAAGAATACTGGAGATTTCAGTTGTATATTTATATTAGTGTTAGGCTACAGGTTTTCTGGCTGTAATAAAAACCCAACAAAATAGTGGCTTAAACTATATCGGGATTTCTGAGCCTTGGTACCGTTGACATCTTGGATCATGTAATTCTTGGAAGTGGGAGCTGTCTGGTGTATTGTAGATGTTTAGCAGCATCACAGGGCTCTACCCACAGATGCCAGAAACAACCACACTCTCCAAATTAATGAAACCAAAAATGTCTCCTTACGTTTCTAAATGTCCTCTGGGGGCTGGGGTGTGGTGGGTAAAGTTGTCCCCTGCTGAGAATCACTGAGCTAGATACAAATGTTTATCTCACACATAAAGAGTCTAAGCTGACACAATGGCTTCATTCTGCATTAGGAACTCAGATTCCTTGCCTTGCCATCTCCAGGACCTGCCCTTATCATATGGGCCCACAGATCTTACTCACATATCCTGATTCTAGGAGAACAGGGACAATGGTGTGTTGGTAAAATGACTCTCTAAAAAAAAAGTCCCCAGTTGGGGGATATTGGCTCTGATTTGTAATATTTGTGGATTTCCATGTTATAAATACTTCTACCATGGCTGATAAAACTACCATCAGTTTAACAACTGTCTTGCAAAATTCCTGCATGTTTAACAATCACCTTTCATAAGGCAGGTTTAGGGGAAAGCAGCATAACACAGACAGAAAAAAGGGGAGGAGTAAGGAGAAGGTATAGCTTTCTGTTTAAGGGTAAAATGAGGTTCCACTTCTGTTCATGACCATAGGACAGAACTTAGTCACGTGCTCGTCCTAGCTGCAAGGATGTTGAAATGCCATATTTGCTCTGATTAGCATATATTTAGCCAAAGAACAGGTACCTATCACTAGGAGACATAGAGAGAGAATATTTACTTCAGGAAAAACATCATGCTCTTCCATAGTATTATTTAAAAATTGACCAGATGCAGCCTCTCTGGAAAACAGTATGGAGGTTTCTCAAAAAATTAAAAATAGATCTACCCTATGACCCAGCAATAACACTACTAGGAATTTATCCAACTGATACGGGAGTGCCGATTCATAGAGGCACATGTACCCCAATGTTTATAGCAGCGCTTTCAACAATAGCTAAATTATGGAAAGAGCCTAAATGCCCATCAACTGATGAATGGATAAAGAAGATGTGGTTTATATATACAATGGAATACTACTTGGCAATGAGAAAGAATGATATCATGCCATTTGCAGCAACATGGAAGGTATTATACTGAGTGAAATAAGTCAGTCAGAGGACAGCTGTCATGTTTTCACTCATATGTGGATCTTCAGAAATTCAACAGAAGTCCATGGGGGAAGGGAAGGGAGAAAATAGTTACAAACAGAGAGGGAAGGAAGCAAACCACAAGAGACTCTTAAATACGGAGAACAAACTGAGGGTGGACGGCAGGGAGAGGGGAAAATGGGTGATGGGCATTGAGGACGGCACTTGTTGGGATGAGCACTCGGTGTTGTATGTAAGCCAATTTGACAATTAATTATATTTAAAAAATAATAAAATAAAAATTGACCAGAAATCTCAGCAGAAGAGATATGTCACAGATTTGCTCCAACAGTCAAAGGTTCTTCATGCAGCTAATGTGAGAGAATGCTGGGTGAATGTTCTTGAAATTTCTTAAATTGAGGGTACATGTGTCTCTAAAATTCTATACTTCTCAGCTCAAGGTGTTTGAATTTGAAGTTGGTCACCTATGTTCTTCAACTTTTGGACTCACTAAGAAACAAATATTGGAGAATTTTAGAATTAGAAGAGATTTAATGATAATGATAACAATTATAATAGATAACACATATAATACCATGTGCCAGTCACTGTCTAAATATTTTACATATTTTTATGCTAATTTAATCTTCACAACAATCCCATGTAGTAAGTACCATTATTATCCTCATATTTAGATGAGGAAATTGAGGCACAAATAGGTTAAATAATTTACCAAAAGACACACATACAGCAAGTAAGAAGTGGGGCCGGGATTCTTGGAGATTACTTCTTCTAATTTTCTCTGTGATTCATTTTCATTTCCTTCCACATTTCCTCCTATATGGAGGAGCTGAAAAGGTAAAAGCTAGATTTCCCAGATTCCTCTGCAGCTAAGGTTCTGGGTGGAGTTTGCCCTCTGAATCATACCTGTGAGGCAGTGTATGTGTAGAAGCAGCCTTAGTAGTAAAAGCAGCTATTTCCTGGCCACATCTAAGGTGGTATGCCCTTAAAACCTAAAATCCAGTGGAAGCTCATCCAGAACTTTCAGAGTATTGTAAAGATGAAAATTTCTGTATTAATCTTATTCTGTTTAAATACTTAGAGTGGTTTGTTTCCTGCACTAGGCTTTACAGACAACAAAAACTGAGGCTGCAATGGGATAAGTATGACTGTTCCAAAGCCGTAAAAAGCCAGATCTAGCATAAAACTGTTTCAGCACAGTAAGAGTTTCAGTAATACAGTAGAAAGTTGGATTTGAGTTTTAAGCTGAGGTTTGCCACTTACTGGTTCTGGAAACTACCAAGTTGTTTTTTTTTCTCTCTTCAATTTCCTCATTTGTAAGATGAAAATAATAACACTTTCTATTTAAGATTGTTGTGAAGATGTAATGGTCTGTTAGGGAGTTGGTTTGGTGCTAATAACAGTCAATTAAACAAGATGGAAGGTTTTTTTCTCTGTAATGCAAAAGTCCCAATACATAGTTCATGCTTGGGATGGTAGCTGTATGATCCTAAGAATCCAGGCTCCTCGTCTGTTGCTTAACAATTATCAACATTTAGTGTCTAGTTGTGTTTTAAGATGGCTATTTCCACATCCTAGCAGTGGGAGCTGGGTGAAGGGGAAATAGTCTGTGTGGTTTTTCCTTTAAGGACAAGACCTGGAAGCTGGAAGAGGGATTCCTTCCCTCTTGTCTGGAAATTAGACATATTGTCACACCTTTACTACAAAAGTAGTCTTAAAATTGTAACATTCATCTGGGCAGTGATGATGTCAGTTAAAATTTTTAACTTGAGACTTGGGAAGATGGTGGGGTAGGAGGACCCTGAACTCACCCTGTCCCATGTTTACAACTAGATACCATCAACATCCAAGTCAATAAGCTGGAGAGTAATCTGAAGACTAGCAAAACAAACCCCACAAATAAACATAGAGAATAAGCTTCATCTGAAAGGTTAGGACAGTCAGAAAGGCAGGAGGCTGCCTACAGGAGGGAGGGAGCTGCATAGGTGGAAAGGGCAGAGAAATGAGCCCTGGCACCAGGGAGCTCACACTGGAAAGACTAATCTCCATTAACATTTGGCTTTAAAATCCAGAGGGTTGAATTACCAGAGTTTACCAGTTTTTAAAAACAGTGGGACTTGGAACCTGGAACTTTAAAAGTCAGCTGACTCAGCACTGGACAAGCCAGGAGGGTGAGTGATGGCTGGAAGTGATAAAAATCACTCACCAGTGATAGCTAGTGAGTGATAAAAGTGGTAGTTTACACAACACCAGGGGCAAATGGGAGACAGACCTGTTCATACTGATTTTGAAGTATATTGGGAGACTTCTCCAAAAATGAGGGAGCTGGCAGTTTCCATTTTCCTCCCCCACCTCCCAGCAGAAACACAGAGCAACTTGTGGAAGGCAAGGATGCACAGATACTTGCTACCTAACTTTCTAGCAGCATACCATGCCCACAAGTTATCCTGAGAACTCACCTTCTCCAAGCCTGCTATCCTTGGCCTAGGGCTCAGGGCAAATTTTGTTAAAGTTGCATGCACACTCCACACAGCCACTGGATACGCAGCCACTGCCATGCCCCACACTCAGCCACATGCCCCCCATCACTGCCATGTGCTGCACCCAGCCTCATGCCCCTGGCTGCCCTGGCACACAGCCCTGAGCTGTCACAGTGCTTTGGGGGATCCAGTATAGGGCTAGTGTCCCAAAGTAAATTTTGCTAACACTGACACCCCTCCCAAGTTCCCCAGAGGGCATTGCCCCCCCCCCTCAGAGCTGTCCTCCCTGGGTCCCACTAACACCACAGAAAGCAAGCACAACCCACATCAGGCAGAGAGTCAGTGCACATGACTGCACTGAAAGGAGAAGTGACTCAGACACAACATAAGATGTAAGCAACACACACAGGATACTCTCTTGAAGTGCCAGGTTCTGTGCACAGGGGACACTGCACTGCAGGGCACTCCAGGACCTTTTCTTCATAAAGCCACTACTTTCAAGAGCAGAAGACAGAGATGATTTTCTTACCACACAGAAACAGACACAAAGAGGCAGACAAAATGAGAAGACAGAGAAATTTATCCCAAATGAAAGGACAGGACAAGACCATAGCCAGAGGTCTAAGTGAAACAGATTTAAGTAACATATGCAATAGAGAATTTAAAGCAATAATTGAAAGGATATTCACTGAACTTGAGACAAAAGTGGAAGACATGAGTAGGATCCTTAACACATTGAGATAGGAAAAACATAAAAGAGATAAAGGGCTCAATAAAATGAGAAATAAAATGAGACTCATGCTTGATGGAATGAACAGCAGGTTGGGAGAAGGGGAGGAATGAATTAGTGAACTAGAAGACAGAGTAATGGAAAGTAATCAAACTGAACAAAAGAGAGAGAGAGAGAAAAGAATTACACAAAATGAAAACAGACTTAGAGAACTCAGTGACTTCATCAAATGCAATAGCGTTTGTATTATAGGAGTCCCAGAAGAGGAGAGAGAAAAGGGGGCAGAAAACTTATTTGAAGAAACAATAGGAGAGCCTGGGTGGCTCAGTTGGTTAAGCGTCCAACTCTTGATATCAGCTTAGGTCAAGATCTCACAATCATGAGATCAAGTTTTAGGCTGGGCTCTGTGATAAGCATGGAACCTGCTTGGCATTCTCTCTCCTTCTCTCTCTACCCCTCCTCGCTCTCTCTCCCTCTCTCTCTCTCCATAAGTAAATAAAAATTTTAAAAAAGGAAAGAATAGCTGAAAACTTCCCTAATCTGGGGAAGGAAACAGATATCCAGATCCAGGAGGCACAAAGAACTCCCGTCAAAATCAACAAAAGCAGACCCATCCCAGGACATATTGTAATTAAATTGTCAACAAATAGTGATAAAGAATGTATTTTAAAAGCAACAAGACAAAAGAACTCATTAACTTACAAGGGAGAACCCATAAGGCTAGCAGGATATTTTTCAACAGAAACTTTGAAAGTCAGATGGGGTGGCATGATATATTCAAAATGCTGAATGGGAGAAATCTGAAGCCCCTAATTCTCTATCCAGCAAAGCTATCATTCAGAGTAGAAATAGAGATAAAGAGTTTCCCAGACAAACAAAAACAAAAGAGGTTCATGACCACTAAACCATCCTTGCAAGAAATATTAAAGGGGACTCATTGAGTGGAAAAGAGACACCAAAGGAGACATTATAGAGGCAGAAAACACAAAAGCAGTAACAAAAATATTTCTATAAAAAAATCAGTCAAGAAACTCACAAAAAAGGATATAAAATATAATAACATATACTTAAAATATGGGGAGGAGAGGAGAAAAGAATGGGTTCAAACTTAATCAACCATTAACTTTATAGACTGCTATATGCAGAAGAGAATAGATACAAACCTAATGATAACCACATATATAAACAACTACTAACAAAGAAGAAAGAGAAAGAAAGCCAAACATATCACCAAAGAAAATCAAATCCACAAACACTAGACAGAGAAAACAAGAAATGATCAGAGAAAATATTCAGAAACAACCCAAAACAAGTAATAAAATGGCACTAAATACATATCTATGAATAATTACCTTGAATGTAAATGCACTAAATGCTCTATCAAAAGACATAGGGTGACATAATGGATAAAAAACAAGACTCATCTATATGCTGTCTACATGAGACTTATTTTTAGACTTGAAGACACCTACAGATTGAAAGTGAGAGGACAAAGAAACATCTGCCATGCAAATGGATGTCAAAAGAGAGCTGGAGTAACAATACTTATATCAGACAAAATCAACTTTAAAACAAAGACTATATAGCAAGAGATAAAGAAGGACATTATATAATCATTAAGAGAACAGTCCAACAAGAAGATAATACAATTGTAAATACAGTAAAACCTTGGTTTGAGAGCATAATTTGTTCTGGAAATATGCTCGTAAAAAGCACTCACATATCAAAGCGAATTTTAACAACCATTGGGTCAGTTGTGATCATGTAACATTAGGCATCATGTACTACTCATATTGCAAGACATCACTGGTTTATCAAGTTCAGATTTATTAGAAACGTTTGCTTGTCTTATGGAACACTTGCAGAACAAGTTATTCACAATACAAGGCTTTATTGTATTTATGTATCCAACAGAGAAGCATCCAAATCCATAAAACAGTTAATAACAAACATAAAGAAACTATTTGATAATAATAAAATAATAGTAGGGGACTTTCACACCCCACGTACATCAATGGCCAGGTCATCTAAACAGAAAATCAATAAGGAAACAATGGCTTTGAATGGCATAATAGAACAGATGGATTTAATATATTCATCCATCTAAAACATTTCATCCTAAAACAGCAGAATACACATTCTTTTTCAAGTGCATACAGAACATTCCCCAGAATAAATCACATATTAGCCCACAAAACAAACCTCAACAAATTCAAGAAGATTGAAATCATACCATGCATCTTTTTTGACCACAACACTATGAAACTAGAAGTCAACCACAAGAAAAAAATCTGGAAAGGCCAGAAATACATGGAGGTTAAAGAACATCCTACTAAATAATGAATAGGTCAACCAGGAAATCAAAGAAGAAATAAAAAAATATGTGGAAATAAGTGAAAATGAACAATACAATAGTCAAAAACCTCTGGGATGCAGAAAGGTGGTTCTAAGAGGGGAAGTACATAGCAATACAGGTCTACCTCAAGAAGTAAGAAAAATCTCAAATAAACAACCTAACCTTACACCTAAAGTAGCTGTAAAAAGAATAACAAATAAAACCTAAAACCAGCAGAAGGAAGGAAATAATAAAGATAAGAGCAGAAGTAAATGATACAGACACTTAAAAAACAATAGAATAGATCAATTAAACCAGGAGCTGGTTCTTGAAAAAAATCAGTGTATCTGATAAACCTCTAGCCAGACTAACATGAAAAAAAAAAGAAATGACTCAAATAAAATCACAAATGACATAGGTGAAATAACAACCAACACCACAGGAATACAAACAATCATAAGAGAATATTACTCAAAACTATATGCCAACAAGTTGGACAACCTAGAAGAAATGGATAAATTCCTAGAAACTACCAAAATGAAGCAGGAAGAAATATAAAATTTGAACAGATCAATAACCACCAAAGAAATAGAACCAGTAATTTATAAACTCCCAAAACACAAAAGTCCAGGACCAGATGGATTTATGGGCAAATTCTACCACACATTTAAAGAAGAATTAATACCTATTCTTCTCAAACTACTCAAAAAGGAGAAAAGGAAGGAAAACTTCCAAATTCATTTTATGAGTTCATTATTCTCATACCAAAACCAGATAAAGACACCACAAAAAAAGAGAACAACAAGCCAATATCCCTGATGAACATAGATGTAAAAATCCTCAACAAAATACTAGCAAACCAAATCCAACGGTATATTAAAAAATAATTCACCATTATCAAATGGGATTTATCGCCAGGATACAAGAATGGTTCAATATTTGCAAATCAATCCACATGACACATCACATCAACAAGAGAAAGGATAAGAACCATGTGATCATTTCAATAGAGAAAGCATTTGACAAAGTACAACATCCATTCATGATAAACACCCTCATCAAAGTAGGTGTAGAAGGAACATACTTCAACACAATAAAGGGCATATATGAAAAACCCACAGCTAACATCATACTCAAAGGGGAAAAACATAGAGCTTTCCCCTAAGGTCAGAAACAAGACAAGGATATCCATTCTCACCGCTTGTATTCAACACAGTACTGAAAGTCCTAGCCACAGCAATCAGAAAACAAAAATAAATAAAAGACATCCAAATCAGTAAGGAAGAAGTAAAACTTTCACTATTTGCAGATGACATATACTCTATATGGGAAACCCCAAAAACTCTACCAAAAAAACTTATTGAAATGATAAACAAATTTAGTAGAATTGCAGAATATAAAATCAACATGCAGAAATCTGTTGCATTTCTATACCCTAATAATGAAGCAGCAGAAAGAGAAATTAAGAAAACAATCCCATTTATAACTGCACCAAAAACAATATGATACTTAGGAATAAACCTAACCAAAGAGGTGAAAGACTTGTACTCTGAAAACTATGAACACTGGTGAAAGAAACTGAAGGTGACACAAAGAGATGGAAAGATATTCCATGCTCATGGAACAGAAGAACAAATATTGTTAAAATGTCTATACTACCCAAAGCAATCTACATATTTAATGCAATCCCTATCAATATACAAACAGTATTTTCCACAGAACTAGAGCAAATAATTCTAGAATTTGTATGGAACCACAAAGACCCCAAATAGGCAAAGCAATCTTGAAAAAGAAAAGCAAAGCTGGAGGCATTACAATTACAAACTTCAAGTTATATTACAAAGCTGTAGTAATCGAACCACTCTGATATTGGCACATAAATAGACACCTAGATCAACAGAGCAGAATAGAAAACCCACAAATAAACCAACAACTATATGGTCAATTAATCTTCAACAAAGCAGAAAGAAAATCCAGTGGGAAAACAAAGTCTCTTAAAGAAATGGTATTGGGAAAACTGGACAGCAAAATGCAAAAGAAAGAAGCTGGACCACTTTCTGATGCCATACACAAAAATACATTCAAAATGGATTAAAGGCTTATACGTGAGACCTGAAGCCATAAAAATCCTCCAGTAAATATGGGCAGTAAACGCTTTGACATCGGCCATACCAACTTTTTTCTAGATATGTCTCCTGAGGCAAGGGAAACAGAAGCAAAAATAAACTATTGGGACTATATCAAAAGAGAAGGCTTCTGCACAGTGAAGGAAACAATCAACAAAACTAAAAGGCTGCCTATGGATTAGGAGGACATATTTGCAAATGACATATCTGATAAAGGATTAGTACCCAAAATATATAAAGAACATATAAAAGTCAACACCCAAAAAACAAATCATCCAATTAAAAAATGGGCAGAAGTTATCCACAGACATTTCTCTAAATAATACATATAGATGGCCAACAGACACATGGAAAGATATTCATCATCATTTACCATCAGCGAAATGCAAACCAAAACTATAATAAGATCACTTCACATCTGTTAGATGGCTAAAATCAACAACACAAGATAAAACAGGTGTTGGAGAGGATGTGGAGAAAAAGGAACCTTCCTACTCTGTTGGTGGGAATAGAAAGTGGTACAGTCACTTTCTAAAATCGTATGTTTTTTGAGTTTCCTCAAAAAGTTAAAAAGAGAAGTACCCTATGTTCCAGCAATCATTCTATTGTTTACCCAAAGAATACAAAAACACTAATTCAAAGGGATACATGTACTCCTATATTTATAGCAGCATTATTTACATAAAGCTAAGATATGGAAGCAGCCCAATGTCCACTGATTGAGGAATGGATAAAGAGGAAATACTATATATATACATACGTATACAATAGAATATTATTCAGCCATAAAAAATATTGAAATCTTGCCACACTGTATGTTAACTAACTGGAATTAAAATGAAAACTGACCTTTTAGATCCCACAATTGTGACTTCAATAAGTCAGAAGAGAAGAGGTAAATCATGGGAATTGGAGTGGATTTGCCCTTGGAAAAATTGTGTAGTGAGCAAGCTTGTCTTCAATATTTGCCCCCATTCCTATTTAGGTTTCCTTCTTCCCATGGCAGTGCCCAGGTCATTAGGTTTCAGCTCCTCCACGTGTATCTCATTTCACTGCCCTGTTGGTACAGAGCTATTATTACTCCCACTTTGCAGATGAAGGAACCCCTTATCTCAAAGACATGAAACCCAAATGCCTGAGAAAAGCGTAGCAGAGGTATTTGGGATAGAAGATATTTCTTTATATCCATAAACTCACACCCTGTTGGCAGTGATTCCCCATATACAGAAGTGGCACCTGGTGAGATTTGCTGGAAGCTAATCATTTCTATTTTTCAGGCAAAATCAGCATGTAATTATAAGGATAAGCAACTAGGCAAGTGTCATTTGGCCTGCTTACTGAGACTATTACAACGTTTCATAAAATTTAGTGGACCCTAGATTATAATTATTAACACTATTGTTCTTGATGAGGGCAGAAAGAGAAATATCTAATACCTCTCTGAGAATTTTCTATTTTTGTAGTTGATTATACCACATGGAGCAGTTTGAAGTCCTTTGCCTAGAGAAATGGCAAAAGCCACAAAAGATATTTAAATGTCTTCCCCTGCTTCCTGCATGGCTCAACACTTTTCAAGTGGGCTCAGGGGTCATTTCTTTGTCCTCAACACGCGAAGCAATAGCTGAAGAACTAATAGCTGATAGCAGATGACATTCTGACATGGTGGGGGATGGTTTAGAATCCCTCAGCTGTGTCTTAGGCCACACAAGTCATCTTAATTTTTTGCTTCAAATTCCACATATTTTATCTAAAAATCTGTTTTAGAAACTGAGAGTGCCGATAAATATTTTTAAAAAACTTAAAAATCTCCATGTTTACTTGATACATAACTTTCTCTTTATCCCATCTTTTAGCTCTGGACGTTCAATTATTCACCCAGAAGAAGTAATGATAGAGAAGATGTGTCAATAAAAGAAAAGCTCAAGATGTTTTCAAATTGGCAAATAAGAAGAAAAAGATATCCTCTAATAGTGGAGCCTAGACCCTTCTTACATTAAATTGGCCATCAGATGTGGCTTTGTAGTTTGCAAGTTTTAAAAAGAAGTTAAAATTAGCAGTCCAAATTTAAAAGCAAGCAAAAAAAGGATGAAATTCATATTTGTAGCAAGATGTCTAAATTAAAACTCAGTTCCTAAAATCAATCAATAAACTAAATGAACATAACATTTTGTTAATGCTAGAAGTTAGGGCAAACTCTGGCTTCAAATGTGCATGCAAACCGTTTCTATCTAGCAAAAGAGAAAAACTTGAATTTGGATAGGGCTTTTATTTTCATGAACAACAATAAATAGATTCTTTATTTACCCAAACATTAATAATCCACACTATGATTCTTAAGGAAAATTGTGAGTGGGATGCAGATGTTTAAAGACTAAAAACTTATTGTTCAGAGTGCTGCTATAAACATTGGGGTACAAGTGCTCCTATGCATCAGTACTCCTGTATTTCTTGGGTAAATTCCTAGCAGTGCTATTGCCGGGTCATAGGGTAGATCTATTCTTAATTTTTTGAGGAACCTCCACACTGTTTTCCAGAGTGGCTGCACCAGTTTGCATTCCCACCAACAGTGCAAGAGGGTTCCTGTTTCTCCACATCCTCGCCAGCATCTATAGTCTCCTGATTTGTTCATTTTGGCCACTCTGACTGGTGTGAGGTGATATCTGAGTGTGGTTTTGATTTGTATTTCCCTGATGAGGAGCGACGTTGAGCATCTTTTCATGTGCCTGTTGGCCATCTGGATGTCTTCTTTAGAGAAGTGTCTATTCATGTTTTCTGCCCATTTCTTCACTGGATTATTTGTTATGGAAAGAGCCTAAATGTCCATCAACTGATGAATGGATAAAGAAATTGTTGTTTATATACACAATGGAGTACTATGTGGCAATGAGAAAGAATGAGATATGGTTCTTTGTAGCAACATGGATGGAACTGGAGAGTGTTATGCTAAGTGAAATAAGCCATACAGAGAAAGACAGATACCATATGGTTTCACTCCTATGTGGATCCTGAGAAACTAACAGAAACCCATGGGGGGAGGGGAAGGAAAAAAAAAAGAGGTTAGAGTGGACGAGAGCCAAAGCATAAGAGACTCTTAAAAACTGAGAACAAACTGAGGGTTGATGGGGGGGGGGAGGGGAGTGTGGGTGATGGGTATTGAGGAGGGCACCTTTTGGGATGAGCACTGGGTGTTGTATGGGAAACCAATTTGACAATAAACTTCATATATTGAAAAAAAAAAAGACTAAAAACCTAGAGGTTTACTTTGCAATGTGAATTCCTTTTGTTTCAGCCAGAGTGTCGTTCTCGTAGATTTTAATTCTTTGGGAAACACTGCTCTTCTCTGCAAAGATTTAGCCTGGGTGCATGGTGTCTACAATGTGGAGATGTGTGTATGAGCAGTCACCCATAGGGGGATGAGGCTGAACACAGGCAGGGGCTTCACCTCACACTGGAGGAAATACACTCAGAATCTCCTGGGTAAACAGCCTGAGACTATGTTTCAGACTTCCCCCTGGAACCTGGCCTAAACATGTCAATAGTCCCATGAAACCCTTTTATAGATGAAGAAACTAGGCCTCGACAGGCTAAGTAATGTGTCCAAGGACCCACAGCCAGCAGGTGGCTGTGCAGACCTTGGCACCTAGAGGATTTGCATCAAGAGACTTCTTCATCCAGTCTGGAGTGGACGCTCAAGTGCACGTAGGTCATGACAACACACCCACATTTGCTTCCCCCCACCCCCCCCCACCCTCCAAACTAAGCACTCTTGTTTAATTTTTGCCTACTGAAATGGAGTTCAGTTGTCATAAAGAGTTTTGGCTTTTCCCCCCTGCAATATGATTTCATTTAAGCATTGAAATTGGGCTCATTTTTATTTTATTTGGCCCAGGATTGAGGTGCCTTTATAAATGATTCTTAGATTAGTTCTGTCTCATTAAGGATCAGTGCACTGTGATCTAGATTGTCTTTAGTCATTGTGGAGGGCCAGTGTATTATCCTAAGTGTCTATCATTGTCTCTTGTCATTTTTTCCTACCAATTCTTTCCCCTGCTGCTCTTATTTCAGAGATTTCTTTTGGCCCATGAATAAGACTTTTAAATAACTCAAATAACCTAGAAAGGGCTGGGATATACTTGGGGAAGGCAAAATTCGGATCTGATTCTATACTTGGCAAATAAGAGACATGAGCAGAAACAAGTAGGTGTACAGAATGATACCCCATGAAAAAGAAAAAAATAAGTAAATATGAACAACACCTGCTTATATTAAAAATATGTGGTTATATTTCTGGTTAGAAATTTACTTGTATACATTTTTTACCTGAGAAATGATTTGGCATGGTTTATAAAACACTCACTTTACAGAATTTATAAATATGGAAAATAATGTAAGTTTCTTAAGATGTATTCGATTGGATTTATGTCTTTTTGGTTTTGCGTTTCTCATCATCTCATATTTGGAATACCTCCAATACCTCCTGCTGCTAATGAAATGTCTCTCACAATTTTTTCCTCCATCAGAGTACACTTTCTAAAATTTAATTCTGATCATAGCATTCTTCAACTGTTTCCATAAACTTTCCAAAGCACCTGTTGAAACATATAAGGCCACCACCCACCCAGCAGACCCCCCCTTTCCCGCCAGATTGCCCTTGCTCAGGCCAAATGGAACTATCTGCAATTTCTCATACAAGCCAGCCTTTTGGCACCTGGCTATATTTGCATTTGGACTGAGCTCACTGCAGACTGTGTACCCAATAAACTCACTTATTTTAAAAAATGCAAATAATGCCCCTTCTCTGCAATGTCCCCACTTGGAGTTATATGTTCCCATAATAATCCCTACCACTCTCTATTATAACACTTAACTATGGTGTATTTTAATTATGTATTTACCCATCTGTCTTGCCCACTAAATGTTGAACTTCTCAGCAGGACCTTCTTGATCATGTTTGAACCCTCTGTATTTTACATTCTGGTATATAGTAGATGCTCAATGAATATTTTTAGAGCAAGAGAGTGAATAAGGAAATACATGTTGAATATATAAAATTAGACTAGAGTCCAATTTAATCAGTCACTTTCTAGAGCTCCTCTTAATCTGTCTTTTTTGTCAAAGCATTATGTAAAGAGATTTATCTCAGAGTTCAGTTGCAGCATATCTAAAATGTAACTGAGGCTATTATTATAATAAGCTAAACAGACAATTTCCTATATTCACTTTTGTGGGTCTTGAGGGAGTATTTTGATAAGCAAATAGAATATAGAAGAAAATGCATTCTAATGAACCCAAATAGCACGACTTGAAGTGCTGTGTTATCTCAAAATTTCATTAGACTGAAAATGTATTTTCAGTGTTCATCAATCTGGTGGTGAATTACTGGTGGAGCAGTATTTTAGAACCCCACTTCTAAAACCCCAGCTAGAAGGAGGCTAGTTTCTGCTGAATGATTTCATATTTTATGTGTATATTTAGAGGACTAAATTGAGCTTAGCTTTAGTCATGCTTACTTTAAAGGGAAAAACCAGTAATTTTCTTCCAGAAATGTCTTCCTGGTCATTATCTTTTCCATGTAATTAGTTACCTGTGAGAGTCCTGTTATTTAGTTGGTATTCACCATAGTTTCCTGCCCTGAGAAAATCTCATGCATTAAATTCCCAATTTTTTGCATAATGTTTGTTCTATGTTTACCAAAGGAAAATGAGGAAGACAATTATACCAATGTACCTTATGAGGAACAGCCCTTATTATGAGGTATATTATCTTATTTATTTATTCATTTATGTATGTATGTATGTATTTATTTTAACTTTTTTTTTGAGAGAGAGAGAGAGAGTGCAAGAGTGGGAGAGAGGCAGACAGACAGGGAGAGAGAGAATCCCAAGCAGGCTCCATGCTGCCGTGGGGCTCAGGACCTGAGCCGAGATCAAGAGTCAGATGCTTGACTGAGCCACCTGGGTGCCCCATGAGGTGTATTATTTTAAGACAACAAAAATGTTACTAAAACAGAGGCAGTGAGAAATTGAGTAGCCACCAAAAGACAGCTAACACTTCATCAAACCACATTCTGATGGAACAGAACAGTCAAACCTCAGCGCACTGGAAGTCAGCTTCCTGTTATCAGAACTTGCTACATCCAGGGGTCACCAGGAGCGGGAGCATCTCAGTTTTACTCTCAACGGGTATCACTGATTTGTGACCTCTGTTTGTAAAATGAGAGGAAATGGTTGCTTGCAGCAGTGTCAAGGCAGTGTCTACAGGAGCTATTTGAGCTTCTTCTGACAAGTATCAAGCCATTCCTTTTGCCCAGAGTGAATTTAGTTAGAAGTAGTAGCAGGTTCAGGGCCTAATGACATGGGCCAAAACGGAAATAAAACTCCTGAGGGAGAGCCAAGCTCTGGGGGAAATAAATGGGAACTTTACCTTGACATCAGGTCATTTAAAGACCAAGTGATTTACAAAAAAGTCTTGAGGATTATTATTGAGTATTTACAAGTGAATTTTTAAAGTTTATGTTGAAGATTTAACATCACATTGGAAAGGAAAGCTTGTGTATAGGTTATTTAAAATAATTTTCAGAGGTTATATCTGACAGAAATCCACTGGAGGGCAGTAGATAGCAAGCGTTATGGCTGGTTGCCTGAAATATTGATTGTTTCAGAACATAAACTGAATACCACATTACAGCTTAATTTTAAAAAATGACATACAGTTCTGTTGTCTGTTTTAAAGTTTAAAAAGATTCCCCACATTAGGTGCCTGGATCAGGCTGTGTATTTCCGTTTGGTGTGAAGAATGACGGGGCTGATTGGATGTTGAAAGCATTTCTGTCTTCCTGACAAATCAAAGTGTGAATTCAAGTTTCTGTACTCAGTTGAACAGTGATGCATTTCAATCTGGGTAGACCTTAATTTATACTGTTTCCCTAAGGAAAGAAACCAGGTTTCCAGAGATAGTCGTCATTAACTGAAGATAGGACACACTGCCTCACATGCCTTGACCCCAGAACATAGAGTCAATGTTCTTAATCATATCAGCTGCCTGTGTAGCACCCACTCCCTAAATGAAATGTATTTAATTTTATTTCTGAGAATTAATGAAACATCTTTGAGACAGAGCTTAGAATTCAAATTGTTCTTTTAATTGTAAAGAAATACTACAGGTGATGAAAATCAGTCATCTTTTGCTTCTACTAATACTTGCCTCTTCACCCATATTTCCTTCCTTCCTCAAAAAATCCACCCATTCACTCATCCTCCATTGATTCACTCAGTATTTATTGTGCTCCTACAATCTATGTGCCGTGTAAGCGTGGAAGTTAAAAGGTGAGCATAAAATTTCAGTTGAAAAGAATGGAATGGAAAATAAACTTTCCTCAGAATATTAGCACTTGGTGAGCCTTAGTTGTTCCTCAAATAATAAGAGCAGATGCATGTACAGCAATCTGAACCAGACACTTACTCTGAGCTCTTTTTGTAACAAAAAGGTTTCATCATCACCATCATCATCACCATCATCATCTTCACCATCCCCATTATCATCATCTCCATCATCATCATCATCTCCATTTATGTACATGTACATTGAGGCACAGGAAGATCAAGTCCCTGCCCATTGTCACACAGAGCCAGAATTTGTGACTTGCTCCAGACCCCATGCTCTGGACTGATCAAGCTGATCAAGCTACACTTTTCTTCAAGAGCAAGAGTTCCAAGTGAAGCATAAGTCAGCTTGGAAAACAGGGAATTTAAGGATGGTTTTTTGATTTTGTGAAAGATAAAATGTACTAGACAATTAAGGAAATGTTTGTTCAGGCTATTGTAATAGAGAGAATGTTCATTAATGAATGTCTCAAAGAAGAGGGAGAGAATTTAGCGGCCTAGACATCCACTAAGATGTCTTTACATCTCCTTTAATATCCAGAAGGAACTCTGGCCCATGCATGGTCTACTGTGGTGGTGAGTGCTTTGAGGTTTATACTAAGTCCTCGGGCTTCAGCTCACAGGGTTCTTCATATTCTGAAGGAAAGGGCCACCTGCCAGAAAACCTAAAGTCCTGATAGTGATCTGGGCAGTAATATAGACAGATGACACAGAAGATGAGAATAATTTTATACAACCACTTCTTAGAGCAGGCTAATAATCCAAGAAAAATTTTCCACTTTAACTGAGAAGACAAAATTCTATCTTTGTACCATTATAATATTTGTCATGAATTCTCCTTTGGAAAATCTTATATTTTTTTTTAATTTTTTTTTTTCAACGTTTATTTATTTTTGGGACAGAGAGAGACAGAGCATGAACGGGGGAGGGGCAGAGAGAGAGGGAGACACAGAATCGGAAACAGGCTCCAGGCTCTGAGCCATCAGCCCAGAGCCCGACGCGGGGCTCGAACTCACGGACCGGGAGATCGTGACCTGGCTGAAGTCGGACGCTTAACCGACTGCGCCACCCAGGCGCCCCTGGAAAATCTTATAAATAAATTCATTGTATTAGGCAGAAAATTGGCCCCTCAAAGATTTTCACTTCCTAATCCCTGAAACTTGTGAATATGTTGTTACATGACAAGAGGGAATTAGTTCCATTGTAGAGGGGAATAAAGTTACCAATCATCTGCCCTTAAAATAACAAGTCATCCCTGATTACCTGGTGGACCCAATGTAATCACAATGGTTGTTTAAATGTGGAAGAGAGAGGCAGACAAGTCAGTGTCAGAATGATGCAATGTGAAAAAGACTAACTAGTTATTGCTGGCTTTGAAGATGCAAGGGGGCTGCGAATCAAGGATTCCAGGCAGCCTCTACAAGCATGAAAAGGCAAGAAAATTGATTCTCTCGTAGAACCTGGAATGCAGGCATGCAGCCCTACTATCCTGATTTTAGCCCAGTGGGACCCATTTTGGACTTTTGGACTAAGGTACCTAGTTGTGGTAATTTGTTATAGCAGCAAAAGAAAACTAATACACCCATCAAACTTTAGTCAGCTTTGGCCATTACAAAAAGAAAAACAAATCCCTTCTAGCACACCTTCCATAACTTTCTATATTCATTTGGGTTTTGTCTTACATTTTCCTCTTCTTATTCTGGAGCAACCAGTCATTTAACTTTAGGGCAAAACTACTCGTATCTCCTTAACACAAACACATCTCTTATAGTACAATGTCTCAAAGTGGCAAAAAATGAACATCTTCTTTTTTTTTTTTTTTTTTTTTTAATTTTTTTTTTTTCAACGTTTATTTATTTTTGGGACAGAGAGAGACAGAGCATGAACGGGGGAGGGGCAGAGAGAGAGGGAGGCACAGAATCGGAAACAGGCTCCAGGCTCTGAGCCATCAGCCCAGAGCCCGACGCGGGGCTCGAACTCACGGACCGCGAGATCGTGACCTGGCTGAAGTCGGACGCTTAACCGACTGCGCCACCCAGGTGCCCCTGAACATCTTCTTTAACAGACCCAAATACATACTCTCTCTGTATCATAAAATAAGAGGGAAAAATATAAATTTAAAATTATGCTTAGTAATTAATGTTTCAGTATTGTCTCACATAGAAATGATCTAGGCATCTAGTAAATATTGATTAACTAACTCGATACCAATACAAGATTTGAAGTTACCTAAAAATTTTAGAAATTATCTTCAAGTGGACATATTACAAAATGTTAATACTGTTTGCAGTTAGGAGTATGCCTAAGTTCATGTTTGACTGCTGACAGCTTTTAAGCCTTAAATCTCCTCCTCCTCTTCTGTCCCACATTTAGGAGAGTTGATAAGAAAAGTAAGGTGCTTCCTCCTTTGCTACTGGTGGTAAGTTTGAATCATACCAAGTCCCTGCCTGTATGTAGGAAACTTCACTCCAGCCCTGCCCCTAACCAACATAAAAGACCCATGCCAGTCTCCTTTCTTGTTTTCTTTCAAGCCTCTTTTGACCTGTTTGGGAGGCTTCCCCTGCTCTCTCCAGAGAGCTTCATAATGTAAGTAATATTCCTACCTTCTTGGTGTTCCTGTGGCATCATCAGTCTCCAGTTTGAACCACATTTTGGGTGGATGTTCATCTTTTCTTTGCAAGAGTGTCCACAACCCTGTTGGAATAAAATTTGTCAAAATATGATTCAATTTTGGTCATAAATATTTACATATCTCATAAGATTAAACATTTAGTAAAAGTAGTGATATCTTTTCCATTCAGCAAACCTGTGTATGTTTAGGAAAGATATATCTAAATAGAATAAAAGTCTACACTTAACATTGATCTAATGGAAAATATGTAGCTGCTTTCAATGAAATTTTTTTTAATGTTTATTTTGTGAGAGAGAGAGAGACAGAGCATGAGCAGGGGAGGAGCAGAGAGAGAGACACACAGAATCTGAAGCAGGCTCCAGGCTCTGAGCTGTCAGCACACAGTCCGATGCCGGGCTCAAACTCATGAACTATGAGATCATGACCTGAGCCGAAGTCGGACGCTTAACCGACTGAGCCAGCCAGAAGCCCCTGTAGCTGCTTTCAATTAAATCAAAATAACGAGTCTTGCTTGCCACGGATTTACCTAAATTATGTGCGCCTGAATTCTTAAAACATTTCTGGGTTCATTTCTATAAGGATACCTCCTTTTTTACATTGAAAATATGTGAGGTTTAATTTCCTTAATATCTGGAAGTTTATGGAACATTCAGCTTACATAAGTGCTTTTTATCACTAAGCCAATCAGAGTAGGGCTCCCTTAAGAGATTTTACAATCTAATTTATTAATACCATGAAGGGCAGGAAAATATTATATACTTACACAATGAGATGTAAAGACCTTTCTGAATTACAGATATATAAACATACAAACAGACATAAGTAGACAGCTTACAACTTTATTCAAAAAATTGATCCATGGGTCAAGCATACACACAGAAATAAAATATCAGTGGTCTAAATTCTATTGGGTTTTATTACCAGTTGGTAATAAATTCTTAGCTGATTTTATCTCAAAACAGGGAAAAAGATAAACAGAAAAGACCAATATACCAGTTCTCTGTCTTTCAACTGAGAAAACAAGATCTGTATAAACCATTGATACATTTACAGAAATCATAAAATGATCAGACCATGAAACCAGAAGAATTGGGCACCAGATATGAAGCAAGTACTCAAAAGGTATTGAATCAAATCTTTATCGTGCTATGAATGGACAAGAGTCCAGAACACAGGATCAGAAACTGAGCTCACTTTTGGGTCCTTGGATCACCACATAGGAATGAAGCACAAAGGCTCTGAGGGGGGTCTCATTACCCGGTAGGAGTAAACAGGACCCTGAGGCAAGGACAAATACTATCTGGGTTGTTGGCACCTAACCCCAAAAGACAAAAGGCTCCAGACAGTTAAGGAAATGATTTTATTCAGGCCATTGCAACAGAGAGAGTATTTGTTATGATAAAGGTCTCAAAGAATATGGAGAAAACTTGAGGTTTTACAAGGTCATGGTGGTCCTTTGTAGTTAACTGGTTACCTGTTTAGCCATTTTGTCACATCCCAAACAAAGAAGAGTTACAAAAGGATGGGGAGGTTTCTCAGCTGTCACTACTGTCCAGGAGCACAGGGCCCAGATGAAGCTCAACATTGTTACTTTATAATAAGCTCTCTGCTTCACCACCTCTTTGACCATTGGCCCCTGATACACACAGGCAGATGGTATCATCCCTGGGAAGGCTTTCTCTGCCTTGTAACTTCAGATACTATATGAACATTTTGTATCATTCAAAACTATTTTTTTAACGTTTATTTATTTTTGAGACAGAGAGAGACAGAGCATGAACGGGGGGAGGGTCAGAGAGAGAGGGAGACACAGAATCGGAAGCAGGCTCCAGGCTCTGAGCCATCAGCCCAGAGCCCGACGCGGGGCTCGAACTCACGGACGGCGAGATCGTGACCTGAGCTGAAGTCGGCCGTTTAACCGACTGAGCCACCCAGGCGCCCCTCAAAACTATTTTTATGTACTACATGATTATGTATTTGGAGATTTTTTTTTAAAGAAAAACATATTTGGTGCTTATAAAAGTTTTTAGAGAGAACATGAAAAGCAAATTACCAAACAGAAAACCATCTTTTAATTGAGTTTTCATTGAACTTACAGGGTGGGGAATTTAAGTGATTTTAAGAACAAGTAAACATGTTCCAGAAGCATCTGCTATGACTGAGGGATGAACACTGGTTAGGACTTCCTGGGAATCCACTTAAAATGGGCAATTTTAGCTTTCTCTGAAGAGGAGTTTTGTGAAAGGAAGGGAAGAGGAAAACTTTGTTTAGCATCTGTGAGAACATTAGGGACCAAGGGAGATCAGATATTGTGCATAATGGTTTGAAAAATGTTGAACAAGTTAGACTGCACCAGGATGGCCCCTGGCATTTCAGTCTGTGAAGGAGCAAAAACAACTCAGCAAGCTGATAGAAACCACAGAATCCTGCAGAGCAGTGCTTCTGCTGAAGGATCATAATTCATGATATAGAAGTTTTCCCACACGTGAGGAAAATGGGTATTCTCTAATTGTTGTTTAGGGTTCTATGTATGTCGATTAGATCAAGGTGGTTAACTATGACATTCATGATTGTTTACCTATTTTAAAAATCTACTTGTTCTATCCATTATGAGAGATGTGTCAAAAATCACCTTTTATAATGGTGAATTTGCCTATTTCTCCTATTATTTTTTGCTTGTATTTTTGAAGTTATGCTATTAGGTACAAAAGAACTTAGAACTGTTTTATCCTTCTGGTGAACTGAAACTTTTATCATAACAAAAGCATTTTATCATTGCAAAAGTATTTTTGCCCTAATTTCTGTTTTTCCTGATATTAGTATAGCTACCCCAATTTTCTATTGTTGGTATTTGCCTTATATAACTATTTCTATTCTTTTATTTTCAACCTTCCTTTGGACCCCTTATGCATCACTTCCTTTTTGCATATAGCTGAATACTGACTTCATATATGATTTTCTGCCATTTCACTGAAGAGTTCAATTATTTTCATTAATCCATTTAAATTTATTATAAATACTAATATATATGCATTTATCCATACCATTTTATTTTGTGCTTTTCTTATTTTTCTCTTTCCTATTTTCCTCTTCCTTTGTTGTCTATTTTTAAATTGACTGGGCTCTCTTTCCTCCTTCCACTCCCCCCCCCCCCATGTTTACTCTTAAATGCATAACCTGCATATTTAACTTAGAAAATTCAAACATAGTCAATGTTTTGGGGTTTTTTTGGTTTTTGTTTGTTTGTTTTTTAATCATTCTGGGTCCAGCCAGGAAAACAGACAGCACTGTAAGTAAGTCTTTCAGGAGAGGGAATTTAATACAAGGAATTGGTTACAGAGGTGACAGGAATGCTAAGAAACTGTACAGAGGATTGTAATTCAGAGTTGAGTGAGAGCAAGAAGTTGGCCTCTGCTTCCAGAGTTAGAGGAGCACTGGGAAGAGAAACCCAAGTGATACAAATGGTATAGCTTCACATTAGGTCTTCAATTTCTACTAATCTACTTTAAGTATCTTTCACCTCTTTCTATGTTTTCTGCATTCTGGGTAATTTTATCCAATACCTTCAAGCTTCCTAATTCTTATCTCAGGTGTGCTGTTTGACTATTCTAGATAGTTCTAAAATTAAGTTATTATGTAATTCATTTCTAGAATTTCTCTTTGGTTCTTTAAAAAATCTGCCTGTGTGCTTTTTTATAGTCTCCTGCTCCATTTTGTTCCATTTTCCCCCCTTAAACACATTTAGCATAATTATTTTGTATTCTGGATTTGAAAATTCTAGTGTTTTATGTTTTTGCATGTCTGATTCTGTTTTTGTTTGTTTTTTTCTGACTCTCATTCATGGTGACTCATTTTTCTTATGGATTTTCATATATTTTTTAGCGTGAACTTGTAAATGTTGGAAGTTTTTCTGAGAATTCTTTAAATCTGGACATGAGTATCTATTCCTTCAAGGGGTACTTAGGTTTGTTCCTACCATTACCTGGGGTATTATAAGCTTTCACAGACTTTATAGTTTTCGGTTTGCAGTTTTTAGGACCATAAAAAGATTGTAAATCATTAGACCCTAAATACACATGAAGTCTGGCCAGTCAGCAAGAATTCTTAGGGGAGACTTTTTCTTTTCCCACCTGTATCTACAACCAAGACAGAAAACTTACTTGACAACTGCTTTTGTGGAAAGGTTATTTTTTCCCCCTAGTTTGTCCTGTTCATTGGAGTATGTTTCCTCTATAATCTTGATTATAAGTGAGTGACCTTTGATCCAGCTCCCTTCTCTACAAAGGCCCAAGGCTTTGCCCCCAGTCCCGCTTGTGCTCAGAAGCTCCAGGCTTTGGGGTGGGATTGCTCCTAAGCATTCCACAGATTTGGTGCTCAGTCTCTTCCCTCATCTCATGCTTCTGCTTTGCTCCTCTTCTTCATGTTTTTTTCCCTCACACTTTCTCACAGGCTTATTCGGTCTTCCAAAAGAATTGTAAAAATATATTTTATTAAGTATTTTTAGAAGTTACATCTAGAAGGTAAAAATTCCATTCATAAAATATATTTAAATAACAAATAAATAAGAGAACTTTTTTGTAACCGTATAGAAATACTATTCAAAAGGTATTTCTTTGTGTTTATTAATATTTTACTGTCCTTACTATGCACCAAGATCTCTGCTAACTAAGTACTAACCAAGATCTCTGCTAAGATCTCTTGCTAACCAAGATCTCTGCTAAGTACTTTGTATACATTATCTAATTCAATCCTTGTAACAACTCTAGGAAATAGATATTATTATTATTACTATTATTATAACCCTATTTTATACCTTAAAAAATGAAGCTCATCAATATTAAGTAACATATTCCAAACCATGTAAATAATAAGTGTTAGAGATACACTTGAACCCCGGTCTTTCTGACTATAAAACCCATGTTTTTAACCATACTTCTGTAAAGTTGAGTACATAATAGAATGAGTGGGCTGTTCTACACCCAGTAAAGTACTCTTCATAAACTATTAAAGAAGGTTATTTATTGAGCCAGAAGTTTATTTGAGCCAGAAGGTCATTTATTACTTTTAAAATCTTTGATGGAAGAGATACAGTAATAAGACTTTGAAGCTGAAAATTCTAAATCCACTTTTAAAAAGAATTCTATTTATATCAAAGACTTCACCAGATTTTGGTAAGCTCCCATCAACTTTATATCTGCCTTATCTGTCCTTTTGGTCTTTTTGAAACCCTTATCCTTAAAGCATGCTAACTGACAGGTGAATAGGTAAGAAAAAAAAAATAAGAAAGAGAGATGACAAATCAAACAGAATTTTAGATGGCATTAGCAACTCAGGCTTGAGATCCTTTCCTTAGCATCCCTTTTTTGAAAGTGTGATTATGACAGTGACAAGTCTTTTTTCTATGAATGTGAATACAAGTTAATAAACGTCACATAGCAGATAAAAAACAAAAACAAAACAAAACAAAACCCGCAAAAGACACTGAGTAAGGAGAATGAGAGTCAGATTCTTGAGAAAAAAAAAAGTCATTCCTAATCTGAGCTTGAGTTTCCCTGTAGCAAACTTTTTATGTGTGATCATTAATAAGAAATCTGCAAAGCCGTAGAAGGCCTGGCTCAAGAACAAATGAGGAAATAAGGAAATGAATATTTAGAAACTTCACACAGGGATTTAAAAAAAGGAAATATGAAATGCAGAACGGACAATATTGCTGATTAATCACTACAGCACGCACAAAGCAACATGCAGAGATAAAAACTCTACAGGAGAGCCTGAGGAGAGATTAAGCCTCTCCAGTTCTTCTTGTACAATGAATGCAGAATCATCCAGCAATTAAATGGGTTTTGGTCTTACCAAATGTTAAAATTTCCTCTCTACCCATGCCTATGAAGAAAAATAGCTTTCATTTTCTAGTATCTTTCAGTTTTCACAGCCAATGCTAAAAAATTGAAGTGACTCTCATGAAATCCTTAAAGTTTAGCTCAAAAAATAGAATGCCATTACTATAAATGCTTTTTGAGAAATATTCAACCTTCTCCTTAATCTAATAAAGATATTCAAAAATGGAATATTACTGCTACTGTTATAAAATGACTGTGTGCAGAAGTAATATATAAATGGGAAAAGCAGCCTAGCTTTTCTTGGTAGTTGAATCCTGAGGTTGACTTAGTCTGGGGGTCTCTCTTTTGTATCTAATATTATTTAGTATGGAAGACGAATAGCATCGCCATAGTGAGATAAACAGAGTCTTCAAATGTTCTGTGTGTACAGAAGTACTAGAAAGTGGGAAGACTAGGGGACTGAAATCCTGGTATCTACTTATGATTGTATCATCCTATAAAACCCCTTTATATTCTAAGGTGGTAGAATTGCATGTTGTGATATACCAAGGGATGAACTTACTGAAGAAGCAAAACATTCCACTAGGAACCTCTGCACCAACCAGAACAACTAACCAAGCACTTCTTTTACTCCATTAGCTCTTCTACCCTCAATGACTTGTGCCCTCAGCCTGAAGTAGAACTTACAACATGGTTCCTGTGAGCCACAGTTCCTACCCCGGGTGCAAAACCTCATGTGCCTTAACACTTGTCCTAAGTAGTAGTCTCACCCTACACCATCCGTCCAGAATTCATGGTGCTACTTATGCTCAATAAAGACAATTACACAAGTTTATTTAACTGAATATTCACATTGACATCCGTCCCCTCCATGCATTCCACTGAAATGACTATACGGAAATTTAAATTAGAATTAATTCGTGATATCCCTGAGATGAGAGAACAACTGAAGATCAGAGATCAACAACACTTATTGTGGGGAGCATTGTGCAATGTAGAACTATTGATTCACTATGTGGTATGCCTGCACCTAACATAACATTGTAGGTCAACTGTACTTCAATTAAAAAACTGGTTTCTTGAAGATAAAAAACCAAAACAATGATATTGAAAAATAAATTAGAGCAGAAACTCAATTTCAAAAGAATACCAGGAAAGGGTCTACAGTGGAGGTAGCAGTCACTACCATAGCCACAGAGAGACTACAGACCAAGAGTTGGTAAGAAAGAAGATAAGACTTGGCAGGTGATTTATTAAAGAGTTAGCTAAAGAAGGATTTTGAGGTTGGGCTATCAACCCCATCACTTGCTATCATCTCCTCAAGGCACTGTGAGTTCCTAAGATATAATTGAAGCAATGATCTCTAAAAACGTCAGCTGGTCTGTGTGAGGAAGATAGGAATTTGAGTGTGGATATAGATACTCCAAAGTAAAGCCCTTTTTGTGTCTGGTGAGGATGGGAGTTTAGGGGGTGTGTCCTGTCTTGCCAAATGACAGGTAGCACTCATGTACATGGAGACTACAGTTAACTTTCCCATTCAGGTAGAGGAGTTAGTAGGAAAATTAGACTCTACATATTCAGAATGTCCATATTGTATACCACATTAGCATCTCAGCCCTTTATCCATGAATGGGAATGGACAATTAATAATCATTTATTTTCAAGGACAATAAAGACATACACAAAAAACAAAACTGACCTTGGATAAAACAGACAATTGAGAGATCAGAAGAGAAATTTTTAAAAAATCTTGTTAATGTGCTCTGAGAGATTTTGAAATATACTGATCTATAAGACAAGAATAGATTGCTATAAAAAAGCAGTAAAGAAAGATAATTTTTAAAATTTAAAAGTTCAATTGATAGTCTGGAGGTTAATGCTAACCACCTGATTTCAAATCTTCCCATACTCTCTCAAAATGACATAAAATTAACACAAAAATAAATATAATCATATAAAACTCAGACTTTTCAGCATTGGTAGGAGACAGAGAATGCCATGGACATCAAATAACATGTAAGTGGATAAAGAAAACAAATTCTTTTTTTTTTTTTTTTTAATTTTTTTTTTTCAACGTTTATTTATTTTGGGGACAGAGAGAGACAGAGCATGAACGGGGGAGGGGCAGAGAGAGAGGGAGACACAGAATCAGAAACAGGCTCCAGGCTCCGAGCCATCAGCCCAGAGCCCGACGCGGGGCTCGAACTCACGGACCGCGAGATCGTGACCTGGCTGAAGTCGGACGCTTAACCGACTGCACCACCCAGGCGCCCCTAAAGAAAACAAATTCTAACAAGTATTGGAAATTACTAATTTTCCAAAAATAGGAGATTAGCTAAATCAACACAATGAAGTATTCTCCATGTGTAACAAAGAACTGGATGATCTCTATAAACTGATTGGAATGATTCTCTGGATTTATTAAGGCATATATAGAGCATATGTGCTCTGCTACCTTTAATAAAGAAGGGGAAATGATACATACACACACACAGATATATATGTATATATTATACATGTATATATATCTGTGTGTGTATACACACACATACTGTGTGTGTGTGTGTGTGTGTGTGTGTGTGTACACACTAGTCTTTACAAAGAGATGCACAGGAATGAAAAACCAGAAAACAATGAAGTTAGTCACCTACAATGGTTAGTACAGGGGACCCAGTTGGAAGAGATTCAAGACATTTTTCTGAGTGTATCATTTGTAATATTTTTGACTTTTGGAACTCTGCTAATGTTTTACATATCAAAAAATAACATGAAATCAACAAAGATGGGAAAGGGAAAAAACTAAAACAGAAAGCAGACTGAAACAAAGGAACCAACTGTATTTCAAATTAATAACATATTGCACTAAAGAAGGGGAGAGATGAATTTCAGTAACTTATGAACACAGTGTTGACCATGTATCTTCTTGGTGGTGGTGATGGTGTGAAAAAAGGCAAGAAAATACAGAATCACTTTTATTAGGCTTAGTTTTTATAGTGGTATTGGTGAAGCAATTCTGTAACTATTTTAGTTATATGATAGGATCAAGCAAATAACTAAATGTGTTGATGTTTTGGGAGCAAGGAAGAAAGGTCATACATGTTTGGAATGAGAGAAGGCAAGGAAGGTCCCTATGGAGATAAACTAGAATGGGGATGTTGGTGTGAACTCATGAATTCTAAAATATGTATATGTATGTGTGCATGTACACAAATGTGCATGTGTGTGTGTGTGTGTGTGTGTGTTCCAGCTCTATCTGCTGAAAGATCCAAGAAGCAGAGGCATTCCAAGAGTATGGGTACCTCTAGTGCTCACATCTTGCTCTGTAATACCTTTCCCCACTAAAAGTACCAGGGCTCCTCAGAGAAATAGTTGTTTCCAGAGCCAGGGAAGGGAAAGTACAAAATGAGTAAAAAGTCTTGTTAAGCTAGGAACAAGAAAATATATACACTTTTAAATGATGAAAGCATGTTAAAAGGACACAAGTGCTAACACACATAAGGATGCTTCAACAGATGAAATGTGGAACAATTTGATCATTAAAGTAAGAAGACAATAATGAATTACAGATTCAAAAAACAGGATTCTAGGGCCACCTGGGTGGCTCAATTGGTTGAGCATCGGACTTTGGCTCAGGTCATGATCTCGCCTCTTGTGAGTTTGAGTACTGCATGGGGCTCTGTGCTGACAGCTCAGAGCCTGGAGCCTGCTTCAGATTCTGTGTCTCCCTCTCTCTCTGCCCCTCCCCCACTCGCATTCGGTCTCTCTCACTCTCAAAAGTAAATAAACATTAAAAAAAACACTGGGTGGTCCTGATGATAAAGAGAGTCATGTGATACCAATAATATAAGAGTAACAACAACAACGTCATGAATGCAACTCCTTGAGCCTCTTTCTTGAAAGAAGGTCTCTTCCCTTCCCCTTTCCCTTCCCTTTCTCTTCCTTCCTTCCTTCCTTCTTTCCTACCTTCCTGTTATAATACCATGGAGTAAGGAGAAAGGAGAAGTTTTAATTACCTTTTGAGAAAGTTATATTTTCTTCTTAAATTAGACTTTAAATAGTTGTCACATATAATTTTTTTCATCATTCCTTTAGAAGCCTTGTTTTCAACAAACTACCCTTTGATCTCAATACTCCCTAAAATACTTCAGAAAACACTAGTGTCTCTTTACCTTTATACTCCTTTTCTATACATGGAAAGGACCACATGACCACTGGCTCTGGACTCTGTGGCCAGTTTATCCTTTTTGCTTCAATATTCAAATGTTTCAACATTAAATCAACCCCACTTTGACTTTGTGTCTCAGTTTTCATAGTTGAGCATTAACCAGGTTTCCACTCGTCCTCTAGTACCAGTAGCCTTGGGCCCTGTTCTTGCTGGGTCCCTTGTGTCAAATACCCGCCCAGTGTGCTAGGACCTAGAACAGGTCTTGCCTCATCAGACATCAGATCTACCTAGTGGACTGCTACTTAGATTTCCACATCTTTCTGGTTCCCACATTCACCTTTTGGATCTAATTTTTTTTTAATATTTTTTTAATGTTTATTTATTTTTGAGAGAGAGAGAGAGCAGGTAAGAAGCAGAGAGAGGGTGACACAGAATCTGAAGCAGGCTCCAGGCTCTGAGCTGTCAGCACAGACCCCGATGTGGGCCTCAAACCCATGAACTGTGAGATCATTACCTGAGCTGAAGTTGAACGCTTAACCAACTAAGCCACCCCGGTGCCCCTTGGGTCTGTCTAATCTTGACAACACTTTTTTTTTTTACTTCCTTAAACCATCCTGATGCCACCTACCCACTTAGATTCCCATCTGTTGGTTGTCTTCACCTTCTCTGGAATCCATTCACCTAAAATTCTGAACCTTTCAGAAAATGGGTCTGGTCACCAAACGGGTATTTCTAGCTCCAGACCTGAACTTTTCTGTTTTGTCCAACCTGCTGAAAGAATACACTGATCCTCTCTATCTTCTTGCCCTTTCCCGTAACTGAAACCTGGTTTTCCCTTCGTGATGCCATTGCTTTGTCCCACTTCAGTTGTGACTTTTACCTTGACTCAGTGAACAAGGAGTATAGAGCAAAACCTTTGTCTGTATGGAGGCATTCAGACTGTGTTTCTTCACTATTATTATTTACACCTACACTTGGAAATGCTAAATCCTTGTTCTGACCCTTGTCACCTCAAGCCTGACCTATTGTAATACACTCCAACTTTTTTCTGTACCTCTAAATTTTTCTTTCCACATACCAATCCATTCTGCCAGTCTGCCAAAATTATCTTTCTAAAAGAGAAAAACATTTCTGCTGAAAACTCCTTCTCTTGTTCCAAGTCTACTCCTTCTCTTGTTCCAAATCCAATGATTTTCTATCTCTTGGAAGGAATCGTGAATAATCATGAGTAATTCCTTGTCCTGGAGTCAAGGCCCTCCATTGGTTTTGTTACCCGTTGATGCTGACTTAGATCCGACACCTGTAAAATATTATATAAAAATGCCACTCTAGGGGCGTCTGGGTGGCTCAGTCAGTTAAGCGGCCGACGTCGGCTCATGATCTCGCAGTCCGTGAGTTCAAGCCCCACGTCGGGCTCTGTGCTGACAGCTCAGAGCCTGGAGCCTGCTTCAGATTCTGTGTCTCCCTCTCTCTGACCCTCCCCCGTTCATGCTCTGTCTCTCTCTGTCTCAAAAATAAATAAATGTTAAAAAAAATTTTTTTAAAAAATGCCACTCTATCCGGGCCAGCCATTGAGAGAGATGGCATGTAAAAATTGTTTGGAGACTTTTGACCATCTCAAATAGCACATATATATTTTGTACTACCAACAATAAACATACTCCTATTTCCAAGGAGACACACTTGAGAAATGACCTTCATTTCAATATCTGGAAACAATGGATCTTGTTGTTCTTTGATCATAGAGCTCACCTCTCATGTCCAGCACATCTCACCGGAGCATCCTGTGAATGCTACATGCCCCAAATTATAAGATCACAAAATTCAGTTAAAAGAGGGGATTATAAGAAGACTACTGAGACCCTCTAAGTAATAAATGCAGTTTGGCCATTGTGGAATTAAAGTAGAAATCAAATATGAACAGTTAGTAGCATTGGTAGAAACTTTCTCTTATGCCAGATACTTTATTCTTAACAAATCTAAACCAGATGAATATACATACATACATACATACATACATACATATATATACACACACACACATATATACATACACACACTACATTGCCATTTAAATATGAACCTTTCTAACCAACTCTGTCCCTGCTATACTTGGTATCAGTTACTAAGGTCCCTGACCAGTATGGTATTATTTTATTGAAGTTGTTTTGGCTGAGAAAAATTTCAATGTATCAGTCATAAGTAAGGATAATTCATCATGTCTATTCTGTCTTTTGGTTTGGGCCCTATCTGAAATATTGCTTTAGTTTTCACTATATTTATCTTTTAAATGAATTTAAGAACATTTGTTAAAATTAGTCATGAATGATCTGCTCAGATACTATATACAAAGTTTTTGATAGATTAGTAGCTCTGAATCTCGAATGCAAAAGTCATGAAGTTGAATGTTTTTTTCTGTTTAAAATCTTTCATATGTTCCTGAACTTGATTTAGAAAATTTTAACTCAGCTCTACTAATTCCATAATTTGGGGGCTTGGTGCTAATTATAAAATTGAAAATAGTTTCTTCTCATACAACAATGCTTATCATACATTAAAAAGTAAAAAGAGAAGATTATAAATCAGTTTTTATTTTTTAGTTGAGTTTTATCTTCAACTTTAGTTAGGTACAACTATATACAATAAAATTCACACATTTTCAGGGTATAGTTTTATGTTTTGACAAATTGTATAAGCACCATCATAATCAAGACAGAACATTTCTTTTAATTTAATTTAATTTAATTTTTTATTTTTTAAAATTTATATCCAAATTAGTTAGTATATAGTGAGGCAATGATTTCAGTAGATTCCTTAATGCTCCTTACCCATTTAGCCCATCCTCCCTCCCACAACCCCTCCAGCAACCCTCAGTTTGTTCTCCATATTTATGAGTCTCTTTTGTTTTGTCCCCCTCCCTGTTTTTATATTATTTTTGTTTCCCTTCAAGACATAGAACATTTCTATCATCTTCCCACCTCCAGTCTCAGGCACCCACTATTCTTGTTTTAGACTTATTTTTTAAGAAATTCATATAAATGGAGTAATACAGAATTTTAAATTTGGTGTCAAGTTCCTATAAATCAGTTTTTAAATGCTCCAATTTCTTATTGTTATATAACAAAATATAACAAAATGATTGTTATCTTTTAATAATGATAGTATACTAGCAAACATCTGTGACTTGTCACACATTCTCATTCCTTCTCCTTCACTGGTGAGCCCCAGTTCTCATTATGGTGTCAAGCTCTCCATTACTACAGCCCTTGTGCTCTGGGAGATGAGCTTCACCCCTGGTTCCCTGAGTTAGTCAGTGTTGAACCTATAAGGGACTCAGAGTCAGGCCCATTCAAAGCCAACTCAAATCTGAAGCTTTGGTTTTAGCCATAAGGGTTGCAAAGTCTTGTCCCATGAGATTTGGAACTTTAGAGTAGTTGGAGTGTAGCCATGCTGCAGTCTTTAAGAGGTAGCCCACCTGAAAATAAAGCCAGCTTCATGCATGGCAAAGTCAGAGATGATGAGAAAGGAATCTGGTCCTCATAACATCGTTTGACCTTAAGTCAACTGGCACCTGAAGCTAATTCAATCTCTGCTGTTTTCAGTTCTAGTGGGCAATAGATCTCCTCTTTGTTTAAGCAAATTTAATTGCATTTTCCCATTATATATAGTAGAAAGATTCCTAACACTTATAAATTATGGATGATTTTTCTCTTAGTATCTTTCTATATTTTCAATTTTTCTATGATAGACATAATACCTATAAATAGAATCCCTCCCCCCACTATGCACAAGGGCTACACAATTGTTTTTAATTCTCCAAAATAGTATTATCAAATTACTTCCTTTATTTTCATGTTGAAAAGTATAGTTCTTCTATTAAGTTTGCATCTGTATCTTATTTTGCAGATAAAGAATATATTCCCTTAAAAACTAACTTATTCCTAAAAAAAAAATAAAATAAAATAACTTATTCCTAAATCCTGTTTAAGATATTTTGGTAACTGACAATACCCAGAATGGTTTCAGAATAATCTTCTTACTTTCTCTGAAGCTAACTTATATTTAAGAAAGCCTCAGTTTTCCTTATCTATGTCAATGTATTATAGGCTACATTTATTATTTTATGTAGATTTCCATCCCAGAATAAGGGAACTTTGACACATATTTTTCTTTTGAAATAACTCTTTGTAAGTAGTTGCTATGTGTATTATTAATACGATGCCCTGTATTTACATAAACTCTCACAAAATAAATTTGATTATTGAATATTTGCTGAGAAACAGTCTGAGTTCCTGACCTTCTCAGGTTAAATTTGCAGAAATCAGGGACATTGAAACATGGGGGTAGGATGGAGGAGAGGGATAGGTGTCATCTTTAAATAAGACGAGCCAGAAGCTCTGCATGAAAATCTGGAAAAAATAAATTATGTATTGTCTTAGTACTTGCAGGCTGCTATAATAAACTACCATAGACTGGGCAGCTTATAAAAAACAATTTACTTTTCATAGTTCTAGAGGCTGGGAAATACAAGATCAAGGCGCTGGCAGATCCAGTGTCTGGAGAGGATCTGCTTCCTAGTTTGTAGACAGCTGTCTTGATTCTCTCTCCTCACATGATGGAAGAGGCCAGAGACCTCTCTGGGGTCTCTTTTATAAGGGTACTAACACCATTCATGTGGGACCCTCCCTCATGATCTAAGCCCCTCTCAAGACCCTGCCTCCAAATACGAGCACATTGGGGATTAGATTTAAACATGTGAATTGGGAAGTGGGAGGATATAAATTGTCTATTGTATGTTATGTTTCAGGAATTTGTTTTAGGCACTAAATATATATAGATGAAAAGTGCCTTCCCATACTCCAGGACCATAGCTATTTAGTGAGTGGTGACATTTGTGTGGTTTTAGTTAGCTCATTCATGTGGGAGACCTATTTGCCAGTTAAGGCTTTTGGTGAAAAGTAAGAAAACTGGCTCTTTAAAACTTAAGCAAAAAGTTAGCTTTTGGAAGGATCTGGCATGGTTCACTAAATAAAACAGTAGCTGAAGAACCAGGCTGGAAAGGACAGGAAGCAGGGATGCTTTGGGCATTCCACAATAGAGACTAATCTATAATTTCAAAAAATCAGCTCCATAATTTTTCCCTCTCTTTGTCTCTCTCCTAAAAATATAAAGTTCTAGAATACAAATAGTCAGGCTGAGAAGGGCAAAGCATCTTGTCTTGATAAATTCATCAATTCTGCTTTTACCAGAATAATAAAGGAATAGATACCAGGCAGCAAAAACTATGTTTACTTACTATATTCAGTTAGAATTTAGCAGTGGGTATAAAACTTGGCTCCTCAACACCCCCACTCATGAGATGGATCGTTCATGTTTTAGGGTTACTCCTTATGGGTACCTCCCATCTTGTGAAATTATTCTGTAAAGTACTCAGCACAATGCTGCTCATATATTAAGCTATCAATAAATGTTGGCAGTTACTACTGCTTTTGTCATTCCAAAATGATGCCTTAGTAAGTCTTTTATATATTTCATTATGTTGTCCTGGGAAAAGTTCATATTAGGCCACTCCTTACAATATCTGAGGATAGTGGCATAACAATCACTCTACTAGTACATTTTGGAATTAGTCTGGACAAGGAAGAAATTTGACTTTTGACCTGGAATGAGACCTGAATAAGAAGTAGAAGAAGTAGAGCAAAAGCTGGGGAACTGACCTGCCTGGGCTTCAGGGATCGGGCTTAGATATGTATCCTGGTGGGTCAGGTATAAGATTCAGGGTATAAGGAAACATGCCTGCCCTTATTAACCATTTATGGCAAACGACTTTTTGGTTTCAATGTTTAACTCCCTTGTAGTAGAAGTAGACATCTACAAGATTGCCATGGCTTCATCTTCCTGCACCTCAACTTTGGGCCATGTGACTTGCTCTGGCCAATGGGATGTTAGATGTTAATGAGTAGAGGCTTGAAATATACTTGCCCCTTAGGGCTTCTTATTCTGCCATTTTCATGAGAACAGAATGAAACACATGGCCCCACAAAAGACACATGGAACAGAGCCACCCAAGCTGACTTTCAGATGCATTGCTGAGAAACAGATGCTTATTGTAATGTGTCACAAAATTTTAGGGTAGCTGGTGAGCAGCATTATTGTGGCAATAACTGAGTGACACACTATTTTTAAAATTATTTTTTTAATTTTTTAATGTTTATTTATTTTTGAGAGAGAGAGAAACAGAGTGTGAGTGGGGGAGGGGCAGAGAGACACGGAGACACAGATCTGAAGCAGGCTCCAGGCTCCCAGCTGTCAGCACAGAGCCCATCACGGGTCTTGAACTCACCAGCTGGAAGATCATGACCTGAGCCGAACTTGGAAGCTTAACTGAATGAGCCACCCAGGCACCCCTAAAATTCTTTATATGTAGTTGGGAGATGGAAGATTAGAGGATGTGCAATGATCTCTAGCACAGATCACTGGGAATCCGCAAATTGGCAGTGAATTGAAATTTGATGGATGTATTTTCAGATATGATTGTTATAAAACCTCTGTAGTTCACAGAATTGATGTTCCACCATTTTATAATGTAGAATTCACAAAAAATATTTATGACTTAATATTGTTAAAGAAGTTCTCTCTTCAAAATTATGTGGTTCCAACGATTAATGAAAAAATATGAAAATTTTAAGTAGAACTTAATTAGCACTCTTTTAAGTGTCCATGAGAATTAGAAAAGAATAATGACATTTGGAAGCTATTTTCAATTTTAAGAAGTTAATTGTTTCATGTCTGAATAGAGTGACAACACAGTCCTAAAAGATCTACTCAATAGAGTATGTAGAAGGCAAGTTCTATTTTTAACACCATTTAAACAAAAGAAATGGATTAACATTTAAGTGAATAACATTAAATAATAAAAAACAAAGTTTTATACGTAAAATTATTATAAGATTGTCATAATATGCCTTAATTTTCTCCTAGTGGTGTATTTCTTTTATTCTTTTGTAAAGATGTCATGCAAACTTTGGAAATAAAAAGTTTTATTTTCAAGGAGTGGTTTTTTTCATAAGACTTTTGTATAGTTGATTTTTAAAAGATCATAGTGCTAGTTGGAGTGTTCCTAGAAGCAGATTTTTCAAAAGATCAAAATATGTTCAACTGATCCATAGGGCAAAAGTAAAACCTTTGGGTCCCAAGCTATTTCTGTCATAGATAAAATGATAAAATTTAAATTTACTAAATAACCCAAGTAAATATTAAAGGCTCATCTATTGGGAGGAATATAAAAACAAAATTGAGTATGAGTAATGGTAGTGGTTACTACCTGTTTCAGTTGCCTATTTCTGTAAGCAAACTACCTTCAAATTAGTGGCATGCAACAAGGATCATTTATTGTTATCTCTCACAGATATGAGGGTCAACTGGACTCGGCCAGGCATTTTTCACTGATGGTGTCTCCTGCAGTAAAGGTAGACAGTGGCTCGGGCTAGAGATATCTTGATGGTTTCTCAGCTCACATGTCTGGCACATAGGCTGGGCACACTCAAAAATCTGCACCCACTGAAGTGGGTTTCAATATCTATTTGCTTCCTGCCTGTTCAGTAACATTATAACCAATATTGGTAAATGTTTGCTTTGCAAACCTCCCCAGTGGTCATCTTATTTTAATTAAATAATAGTATACCTATAGAAGGCTGGGAATATGGCAGAGTAGGAGGACCCTAAGCTTGCCTTGACCTACAGATACAACTAGATAACACTCATAATGTTAATAACCCAGAAAATTACTTGGAGACAGGCAGAAGGAACTCCACAATCAAAAGTAGAGGAGAGGCCACATTGAAGAAGGTAGTAAAGGCAGAGAGGCGGGGCACCTGGGTGGCTCAGTTGGTTAAATGTCCGATCAGCTCAGGTCATGATCTCCTGGTTCATGAGTTCAAGCCCTGCATCAGGCTCTGTGCTGACAGCTAGGAGCCTGCTTTGGATTCTGTGTATCCCCCCTCTCTCTACCCCTCCCCCACTCACACTCTGTCTGTCTGTCTCTATCAAAAATAAAATAAAACATTCTTTTAAAAAAGGCAAAGAGGCAATTTGAGACCTAAAATGACCATGGCCACCTATGGAGGGGTGGGAGCCAAGGGTGCTGAGAAGGATGAAAAACAGACTATCACATGGGAGAGCCTGCAAGGGAAAAACAAACACCATACAAAGCCATAACATTTGGCTTTGAAAGTTAGACTGGAAAATTTCTGAATTCTTAGAACCAGCAGGACTTAAAGCATAGAATTCTAAATATCAGCAAGCTCAGCTTTGGGAGAACCCTCAGGGTGTTAAGAAACTGAGTCCCCCACCCTCAAAGAGATAGCACACCAAACAGCTTCAGCAGATACAGCATAGAACCAGCAGTTTGAAAAATGCTGGGGAAAGACAGGAAGGAGAGTGATTTACTCATCACAGAGCATGTCCTAGAGATACAGGATCTCAGAGAGACTCTTCCAAAATAAAAGAGGTGGTAGACATAAACACATGGCCACCTGCAGGAAGTCAGTGCCCACACTCCCTACAGAACTTGCTTGCACCAAGCCCTGCCCCATCACTTCAGTGGATCCACTCTTCCCAGTTATGCTTGTCTCAGTCCTGGTGCTGCCAGTCCCTGCCCCCACAAGACCACTGCAAATCTCCCCAGAACTTCGACCCCTGCCTTTTGCAGGGGCCTCAGCCTTGGCAGTGCCAGCAGCTGCCATACTGGCTGCTGTGACAGAAATGGTAGGCACTACACAAACCTGAGGCACACCACCCATGTGTTCTTTGCAGACCTATTTAGCCAGCCCAGTCACAATGCAGAGGCTCCAGGTCTTATTTAGCAAGCAGGCAGGTGTGTACCTTGTTAAAATGCACCCTACCCCAGGTGTGGATCAAACACTGCTCACAACAGCCAAGAGAGCCACTGCAGACAATTGGACTGAAGGAATAAGAGTCCAGAACAAAACAGGGAACATGCAACACACAGAAGAGTCATTCCCTGAAGTGTCAGGTCCTGGGGAACAGGGAACATTGTGCTACAGGGCACTATAGAACCTCTTCTTCATAAGGTTACTGCTTTTCAAGAGCAGGGGATGTAGATGACTTTCATAATACATGGAAACAGACACAGAGTTAGACAAAATGAGGAAACAGAAGAATATGTCCCAAATGAAAGAACAGGACAAAATCACAGGAACAGACTTAAGCAAAATGTATATAAGTAATATCCTGAAAGAGAATTTAAAGTAATGATCATAAAGATACTCACTGGACTTGAGAAAAGAGTGGAGGACATCAGTGAGACCCTCAAAAAGAGAGAACAAAAACAAGAACCAATCAGAGATGAATGAAATTAAAAATACACTTGGTGGAACAAATGGTAGGCTTGAGGAAGCAGAGGAAGGAATTAATGAACCTGGAAGATAGAGTAATGGAAAGTAATCAAGATGAACAAATGAGAGAAAATAAGTTATGCAAATTGATAATAATCTTAGGGAAATCAGTGACTGCATCAAATGTAATAACATTCACATTATAGGGATCCCAGAAGAAGACAGAAAAGGGGGCAGAAATTTTATTTGAAAGAAATAATAGTTGAAAACTTCCCTAATCTGGGGATGAAAAAGCTATCCAGATCCACGGTGACACAGAGATCCCCCCAAAGTCAACCCAAGGAGATCCATAATGGGACACATAATAATTAAAATGGCAAGAAGTAGTGATAAAGAAGAAATTTTAAAAGCAACAAGAAGAAAAGAAGATAGTTACATACAAGTTACATACAAGAAGATAGCCCCATAAGGCTATCACTGGACTTTTCAGCAGAAACTGCATGCCAGAAGGGAACAACAGCATGATATATTCAAATTGTTGAATGAAAAAAATCTGGAGCGAAGAACAGTCTATCCAGCAAGGCTATCATTCAGAATAGAAGGCGAGATAGTTTCTCAGATAAACAGAAACTACAGGAGTTCATGACCACTAAACCAGTCCTACAAGAAATATTAAAGGTAATTCTTTGAGTGGAAAGGATAGACCATAAGTGAGCGGATAAAAAGCAGGAAACACAAAAGTAGTGAAATAAGTATATATGTAAAATCAGTCAAGAGATTCATAAAACAAAAGGATATAAAAGGATATATAAATATATATGACACCATATACCTAAAACATGGGGTGGGGAGAGGACCAATAATGGGTTCAAACTTAAGCAACCATCAACTTAATAGAGACTGCTATATGCAGAAGATGCTATATGCAAATCTAATGGTAACCACAAATCAAAAACCAGTAACAGATATGCAAAGAATAAAGAGAAAGATTTCCAAGAATATCACTAAATAAAGCCAACAAACAATGAAAGGGAGGAAAAGAAGAAAGGATCAAAGAAAAACTACAAAAACAGCCACAAAACGAGCCACAAAATGGCCACAAATACATGTCTATCAACAATTATTTTGAATGTAAGTGGACTAAATGGTCCAATCAAAGCACATAGAGGGATAGAGTGGATAAAAACACAAGACTCACCTATATGCTATCTATAAGAGACACATTTCAGGGCTAAAGACACCTGAACATTGATAGTGAAGAGATGGAGAAACATTTGTCATGCAAATGGATGTCAAAAGAAAGCTGGTATAGCAATATTCATATCAGACAAAATAGACTCTAAAACAAAAACTGTAACTAGAGACAAAGTAGGCCACTATATAATCATAGAGAACAATCCAGCAAGAAGATATAACAACTGTAAATATTTATGCATCCAACACAGGAAAACCCAATACATAAAGCAGCTGATAACAAACATACTGGAAGTGCTCAATAGTAATACAATAGTAGTAAGGGACTTTAACACCCCACCTACATCAATGGACAGATAATCCAAATGGAAAATCAACAAGGACACAGGGGCTTTGAATCACACATTGGACCTGATGGATCTAACATATATTCAGAACATTCCATCCTAAAATAGCAGAATACACATTCTTTTATTTTCAAGTGCACATGGAACATTCTCCAGAATAGATCACATATTAGGCCACAAAACAAGTCTCAACAAATTCAAAAAGATCAAAGGCATACCATGCATCTTCTCTGACCACAATGCTAAAAAACTAGAAATCAACCACAAGAAGGTATCTGGAAAGACCACAAATACATAAAGGTTAAATAACATGTTATTAAAAAGTGAATAGGTCAATGAAGAAATTAAAAATTACATGGAGAGAAATGAAAATGAAAACACAACAGTCCGAATTCTTTGGACTGCAGCAAAAGCAGTTCTAAAAGGGAAGTTAATAGCAATACAGGTCTACCTCAAGAAGCAAGAAAATCTCAAATAAACAACCTAACTTTACACCTAAAGTAGCTAGAAAGAGAAGAACAAACAAAACCCCAAATTAGCAGAAGGGAGGAAATAATAAAAATGAGAGCAGAAATAAAAGATATGCAAACTCAAACAGACAAACAATAGAGCAGATCAATAAAACCAGGAAATGGTTCTTTGAAAAGATTAATAAAATTGGTAAACCTCTAGCCAGACTCATCGAAAAGAGAAGGAGAGAGAGAGAGAGAGAAAGGAGAAAGGGACCCAAATAAACAAAATCACAAATGAAAGAGGGGATAAAACAACTAATAGCACAGAAATACAAACAACTGTAAGAGAATATTATGAAAATTATATGCCGACAAATTGAACAACCTAGAAGAAATGAATAAATTCCTAGAAACATATAACCTACCAAAACTGAAGAAGCAAGAAGAAAGAAAATTTGAACAGACCAATTAACAGCAATTAAATTGAATCAGAATTCAAAAAACTCCCAACAAACAAAAGTCCAGGACCATATGACTTCACAGGCAAATTCTACCAAACATTTAAAGAAGAGTGTGTACATATGTACACACACACATACACACATATATAGAGAGAGTATAATGCTAAATGAAGTCAGTCAGAAAAAGAGAAATACCATATGATCTCATTCACGTGTGGAATTTAAGAAACAAAACAAACAAGGCAATGAAAAGAGAGAGAGAGAGAGAGAGAGAGAGAGAGAGAAACCACTACATAAAGTCTTAACTATAGAGAACAAACTAAATGTTACTAGATTGGAGGTGGGTGAGGGGTATGGGTAAAAATAGGTGATGAGGATGAAGAGTAACTTACCATGATGAGCATGGAGTAATGTATAGAATTGTTGAATCATGAGATTATATATCTGAAACTATATATTAACTATATTGGAATTTTTTTAATTTAAAGTTTAAAAAAAGAATATATTATACAGTTACTATACCTGAGGCCACTGCCATAACCTGTCACTACCATATTTCACTCACATATTGGAAATATATAACCTAATTTTAGAAAAAAGAAAAGTAAGTAAAATCAATGTATATTACTAGAAATCTCAAGGGAGAAACTAGATTACCCCAGCAAGTTATTTTCCCTCTTACTTTTGTGTGTTTATTCATGCTTTGAAAAGCAGTTTGTTAAAAAAAAATAGTCTTTCTTTTTTGGAGCAGTTTTAGGTTTACCGAAAAATTGAATAAAAAATACAGAGTTCCCTTATCCACCCCCCACTGCCAGTCTCTCCTATTACTAAGATCTTAAAGTGTTTAGTTTACATGTTACAGTTTGTGAACCAATATTGGTACAATATTATGAACTAAAGTCTATAGTTTATATCAGGATTCACTCTTTGGGATGTATAGTTCTATGGGCTAAGAAATGCATAACATCATGTATCTGCCCTTATAGCATCATGCAGAAAAGTCTCACTGCCCTAAAAGTGCCCTGTGTTCCACCCACCCATTCATCCTTCACTTCCACACTGCCCCAACTTTCTTGCAACTGCTGATATTTTTTATTGTCTCCATGGTTTTTTTCTCTCTAGAATATCATACAGTTGGAATTGTATGTAGCCTTTTCAGACTGGCTTCTTTCACTTAATAACATGCATTTAAGTTTCTTCTATGTCTTTTAATCTTTTTTAATGTTTATTTCTTTTTGAGAGAGAGAGAGACAGAGAGAGACAGAGCATGAGCAGGGGAGGGGCAGAGAGAGAGGGAGACACAGAATCCAAAGCAGGCTCCAGGGTCTGAGCTCTCAGCACAGAGCCCGATGTAGGGCTCAAACTCATGAACTGTGAGATCATGACCTGAGCTGATGTCAGTCGCTTAATTGACTGAGCCACCCAAGGTGCTCCCTTCCATGTCTTTTAATGGTTTGATAATTCACTGAATAATATTTCACTGTATGGATGTGTGGTTTGTTTATCCATCCACTTATTGAAGGATATCTTGGTAAAAACATGCATTTTTATGAAAAGAAAAATAGTTCTGGGATGATTCTACAGAGATTCTTCTGATAATGATGACATAGCCAGGTGGTTATAATTTGCAGGAACCTAATAAGACAGCTTTACTGAATGGTTGGGAAGCAAAAACCTGGTAATGTAGTTAAGATTGTCAAGATTTTTCTAACTAAATGATTTTGTGGCCTTCCAACATAGTGAAAGATTTAATTGCCTATGACACTTCGCATTCATAGCAAGAGGAGGAAAAATGATTAAAAAGTAGTTAGCTGGATGATAGCTTAGATTTAAAATGAGTGTTCCTTTCTCTTTTCTTTGTCCCTCTCTCTGCACAGAGAAAGATGTCTAGGACCTAAGAAACCTGTAGCTATGGTATTTGGTAGAACAGCCTGGCCTGTTCCAAAACACAAAATGCACATCACTGGGGCACAGTGTATGCAAATATCTAGACTTTGTGGCCATTGAAATGTGTGACTGAAGCTAGCCTCCTCCAGGTTCTACAGGTTAAGCAGAAATTTATTCATCTTTTGGCCAACACAAATCTTGTGAGATAACATTTAACTTTCTAATGCCATTGATAAGGTCAACCTTGCAGATAATTATGCTGCTTCCCCAGGATGGCAAGTATTATTGGTGGGTAGAGTGGGTAAAAGGAGCCTCAATCTCTCTTTGAGAGTCTAAACTCAGGGCTTTACATTTTTAAATAATTTAACTGACAAGTTTTTGAGCTCTTACCTGCCCAGTACTGTGCTAAGAGGTTATCATGCATTATCTCTTTTAAACCTCACATCTACTCTTGGAATTGGTACCATTAAAGAGATAAAGGCTGGAATTTAGAGAACAGTTAATTAACCCTGGAGCTAGAGAACAAACTAGGTCTGACTCCCAACCCACACTTTTTTTCCCTATACTAACAGTATTTTAGATTTTACATTATATATATACATATATATATAAAACATTTATATATGTAATATATACGACAAATATTGCATATAATTATAAAATTATGAAATGCACAAAGCTTAAATATACAACTGTGAAGGAATATACATGCATACAAACACACACAAAACTCTTCCAAGGAATATACACACATACATACACACACATAAAACTCTTCAGCTCAAGGTATAAAATATATCACCCCAGAAAATTCCCTGTGCTTCTTTCCTATTAATACTCTCACCAATTCACCATCAACCCACAGGTAAGTGCTATTTTGGTCTTTATTATCACAGATTTATCTTTCCTGTTCTTGAAGAACAAACAAACATAAATGGGATCATACATACTAAGTTATTTCACATCTGGTTTCTTTTTTCAACATAGTGTTTGAGACGCATCCATGTTTTTGCATGTATTCATAACTTGTTCTTTTACATTGCTGAGTGATACTCCATTGTAGGACTATACCACAGTTCATTTATTCTTTCTTCTAAAGATGATTCTAATTTTCCATTTCCATTTTTTCACTATTATGATTAAGCTGCTATGAATATTCTTGGCAAACATTTTTGTGGTTATATGCACTGATATCTTTGTAGTATATACCAAGAAGTGGGGATAATGGGTCTGAAGGTAGATGACTGCTGACATTTTTGAGGAATTGCCAGAGAGAACACTAATCACTTAGGTATATATTCTATATTCTTCCCGGCCTTTTTAAAATACATTTATATATATGTATATATTTACATTTATGTGTATGTATATACATTTATAATATATAAATACATATAAATACATAAAAGTACATACATTTATGTATTTACAAATATTAGATATATGTTTTAGTTAAAGTGGAACCACCATTTTTTTGTTTACCAATACCTCATGAAAACATTGCATATATATTTCACATATGATTCATACATATAGATATAATTTTAAATGTCTGAATATTATTTCTTTGCATGGATTTTAGTAGATGCAATGGGCCCCATCCAGATCCACTTTATCTGGTCAGCACACCCAGTACTACCTGCTAACCCTACCTGTTAATAGCTTACAGGTTATTTACACACCAGTTCCACTGCAGCTCCAGGAGTGGGCTAGGGGCAGACAACGGGGCTGACTAAAGTCCCCACCCACCAATAAAAGCTTCTCAGGGGAAAACACATGGAAAGCATCTTGCATTTTGGTGGTAATGCATCTTGGCAAATGCCTGGCCTGACTCAACTCAACCTCAAAGTAACCCCAGACTAATCCACTAAAAATACAGGGACCAAACACTGCCCACAACAGGCAAAGAGAACCACTGGAGACAACTGGACTGAAGGCCAACATGGCTCAGCCACAACAGCAGGGATACAAGCAACACACATAGAAGCACCAGGTTCTGGTGAACAGGGGATGTGGCACTGCAGGGCACTGTAGGAACTCTTCTTCATAAGACCACTACTTTCAAGAGCCGGAGACATAGATGAACTTCCTAATACACAGAAACAGAGAGTCAGACAAAATGAGGATACAGGAAAATGTGTCTCAAGTGAAAGAACAGGACAAAATCACAGCTAGAGAGCTAAATGAGATGGAGATAAGTAATATGTCTTAAGGTATTGGTCTTTGGGGCGCCTGGGTGGCACAGTCGGTTAAGCGTCCGACTTCAGCCAGGTCACGATCTCGCGGTCCGTGAGTTCGAGCCCCGCGTCAGGCTCTGGGCTGATGGCTCGGAGCCTGGAGCCTGTTTCCGATTCTGTGTCTCCCTCTCTCTCTGCCCCTCCCCCGTTCATGCTCTGTCTCTCTCTGTCCCAAAAATAAATAAACGTTGAAAAAAAAAATTTAAAAAAAAATAAAAAAAAGGTATTGGTCTTTAAGATAGAGAACTTAAAGTAATGGTCATAATGATACTGGATACAAAAAGATAGTGGAGGAGGTCAATGAGACCCTCAATAAGAGATAGAAAAGATAAGAACCAATCAAAGATGAAGAACTCAGTAACAGAAATCAAAAATATACTAGATGGAATAAACAGTAGACTACAGAAAGCAGAAGAACAGATCAATGACCTGGAGAACAGAGTAATGGAAAGCAATTAAGTGGAACAACAGAGAGAAAAAAATAATAACAAATGAAAATAGACTAATGGAATTCAGTGAATAACATTTACATTATAGGGATTCCAGAAGAACAGAGAGGAAGGGGCAGAACAATTTTTTGAAGAAATAATAGCTGAAAACTTCCCTCAATCTGGGGAAGGAAACAGATATCCAGATCTAGGAGACATAGAGAACACCAACAAAATCAACTCAAGGAGGTCCACACCAAGACATATAGTAATTAAAATGGCAAAAAGTAATAATGATAAATAGAGAGCTTTAAAGCAGCAGGGAAAAGAAAACAGTTCCATTCAAGGAAAACCCCATCAGGCTATCAGCTGATTTTTCAGTAGAAATCTTACAGGTCAGATGGGAGTGTCATTGTATATTAAAAATGTTGAATGAGGGGCGCCTGGGCGGCGCAGTCGGTTAAGCGTCTGACTTCAGCCAGGTCACGATCTCGCGGTCCGTGAGTTCGAGCCCCGCGTCGGGCTCTGGGCTGATGGCTCAGAGCCTGGAGCCTGTTTCCGATTCTGTGTCTCCCTCTCTCTCTGCCCCTCCCCCATTCATGCTCTGTCTCTCTCTGTCCCAAAAATAAATAAACGTTGAAAAAAAAAATTAAAAAAAAAATGTTGAATGAGAACAATCTGCAAACAAGAATACTCTACCCAGCAAGGCTATTGTTCAGAATAAAAGGAGAGATAAGGAATTTACCAGGCAAAAAAAGTTAAAGGAATTCATTACCACCAAACAAGCCCTACAGGAAATGTTAAAGTAGACTGTTTGAGTTGGGGGTGGGGGGGAGACCATAAGTAAGAGTAAGAGAAGTAGACAACAAAAAGGAGTAAAATTAAGTATAACTACAAAAATCAGTCAAGGGTTTCACAAAATAAAAGGATGTAAAGTATGAGGCCATATATCTAAAATTTGGGGAGGAGGACAGAAAGAATGGGTTGAAACATAAGCAACTATCAACCTAATATGGACTGCTATTTGCAGAAGATGTTATATACAAATCTAATTATAACCATAAATAAAAAAACTGGTAATAGATATGGAAAAAATAGAATAAGAAATCCAAGTATATCACTGAGCCAGCAAAGTGTGAGAGAAGAGAACAAGAAAGGACAGAGAAGAACTACAAAAACAAACATAAAAGAAGTAACAAAATGGCAGTAAGTACATACCTATCAATAATTAGTTTGAATGTAAGTGAACTAAATGTTACAATCAAGAGACATAGGGTGACAGAATGGATTAAAGAGCAAGACCCCTCTATGTGTTGCCTATAAAAAAGACTCATTTCAGACCTAAAGATACCTGCAGATTGAAAGTGAAGGGATGAAAAACCATTTATCATGCAAATGGAAGTGAAAGAAAGCCAGAGTAGCAATATTTACATTGGACAAAACAGACTTTAAAACAAAGATTGTAGCTGGAGATAAGGCCACTATATAATCAAAGGGAATAATTCAACAAGAAGATATAATAATTGTAAATATTTAAGCACCTAACATGGAAACACCCAAATACATAAAGCAGCTAATAACAAACAGACAAGAAGTAATCAATAGTAATACAACAATAGTAGGGGACTTTAACACCCCACTTATGTCAACGGATAGATCCTCCAAACAGAAAATCAACAAGGAACAGTGGCTTTGAATCACACATTTGACCAGATGTATCTGACTGAGATATCAGAACATTCCATCCCAAAATAGCAGAATGCACATTCTTTTCAAGTGTACATGGAACACTTTCCAGAATAAATCATGTATCAGGCCAGAAAACAAGTCTTAACAAATTTAAAAAGATTGAAGTCGTATCATACATCTTTTCTAACCACAATGTTATGAAACTGGAAATCAATCGCAAAAAAAAATTAAAAAATCTGGAAAGAACACAAATACATCAAGATTAAATAACAAGCTACTAAACAACGAAGGGTCAACCAAGAAGTCAAAGATGAAATTTAAGAACACATGGATATGAATGAAAGTGAAGAAAGTTTATAGGGGTGCCTGGGTGGCTCAGTTGGTTGAGCACTTGATTCTTGAGTTTGGCTCAGGTCATAATCTCATGGTTGTGAGATCAAGCCCTGCATTGGTCTCTGTACCAAGCATGAAGCTTGCTTGGGATGGACTCTATCTCTCCCTCTGCTCCTCTCCCGTGCTCTCTCTAAAATTAAAAAAAAAATTATTAAAAAATTAGAACATTTGAGCAGACTGATTATGAGCAATGAAAAAGGAAGTTTATAGCAAGTTTAGAGGAGCAAGAAAAATCTCAAATAATTAACCTAACCTTACACCTACAGGAGCTAGAAAAAGAAGAACAAATAGAACCCCAAACCAGCAGAAGGAAGGATATAATAAAGATTGGGGTAGAAATAAAGGACCAGATGACCATCAGAGGTGAATTCTACCAAACATTTAAAGAAAAGTCAATACCTATTCTTTTCAAACTATACCAAAAAATAAAAGAGAAAGGAAAGCCTCCAAATTTATTCTATGAGGCCACTATTACTCTGATACCAAAACCAGATAAAGACACTATAAAAGTAAAGAACTACAGGCCAATATCTCTAATGAACATAGATGCAAAAAAAAAAAAAAAAAAAACCCTCAAAAAATACTAGCAAACCAAATTCAACAATACATTAAAAAAATCATTCACCATGATCAAGTGGGATTTATTCCTGGGATGCAAGGATTGTTTAATATTTGCAAATTAATCAACATGATACATCACATCACTAAGAGAAAAGATAAAAACCATATGACCATTTCAATAAATGCTGAAAAAGCATTTGGCACAATACAACATTCATTCACAACAAAAACCCTCAACAATGTAGATTTAGAAGGAATATACCTCAGGAAGCCTGGGTGGCTCAGTCGGTTGAGCAGCCGACTTCGGCTCAGGTCATGATCTCACACTTCATGAGTTCGAGCCCTGCATTGGGCTCTGTGCTGACAGCTCAGAGCCTGGAGCCTGCTTCGGATTCTGTCTCCCTCTCTCTCTGCCCCTCCCCTGCTCATGCTCTGTCTCTCTCTGTCTCAAAAAAATAAATGAAAACATTAAAAAAAAATTTTTAAATAGAAGGAATATATCTCAACATAATAAAAGCCATATCTGAAAAATCCACAGCTAACATCATACTCAATGGGGAAAAACAGAGAGCTTTTCCCCTAAGGTCAGGAATAGGCAACTTTTATTCAACATAGTCCTGGCAGTCCTAGTCACAGCAACCAGTCAATAAAAAGAAATAAAAGGCATCCAAATAAGTAAGGGAGAAGTAAAGCTTCCACCATTTGCAGATGACACAACACTATATATATATACATATATATATGTATATATATGTACATATACATATATATATACACATATATATACATATATATCTAAAGACTTATATAAATATAAATATAAATATAAACTTACATAAGTATAAAACACTATATATATATATATATATATATATATATAACTCTAAAGACTCTACCAAAAAAACTACTACAACTGTTAAGTGGATTTGGTAAGGCCACAGGATACAAAATCAATGCACAGAAAACCATCGCATTTCTATTCACTAATAATAAAGTAGTAAAAAAGAAATTAAGAAAATAATCCCACTTACAATTGCACCAAAAATAATAAAGCACTTAGGAATAAACTTCATCAAGGAGGTAAAAGCCCTGTACTATGAAACATTGATGAAACAAATTGAAGATGACACAAACAAATGGAAAGATATTTCATGCTCACGGATTGCAAGACATATATTGTTAAAATGTCTGTACTACCCAAAGCAGAGTACATATTGAATGCAATCACCATCAAAATACCAACAGCATTTTTCACAGAACTAGAACAAATAAGCCTACAATTTGTATGGAACCACAAAAGACCCTGAATAGCCAGGGCAATCTTGAAAGAGAAGATTGTGAACTGGAGGTATCACAATTCTAGATGTCAAGATATACTACAAAGCTGTAGTTATCAAAACACTATGGTATTGGCACAAAAACAGACACACAGATTTATAGAAGAAAATATCGACCTCAGAAATAAACCCACGACCATGTGGTCAATTAATCTTGGACAAAGGAAGCAAGAAAATACAATGGAAAAGAAAATGTCTTCTATAAATGGTGTTAGGAAAACTGGACAGCTACTTGCAAAAGAATGAAACAGGAATATTTTCTCATACCACACAAGATAACAAACTCAAAATGGAGTACAGACCTAAATCTGAGACTTGAAATCATAAAAATCTTTAAACAGAGCACAGGCAGTAATTTCCCTGACACTGTCCACAGCAACATTTTTCTAAGTAAGTCTCTTGAGGCAAGGGAAACAAAAACAAAAATAAACTACTGGCACTACATCAAAACAAAAAGCTTCTGCACCGTGAAAGCAAGAATCAACAAAACAGAGAGAACTACTAAATGTGAGAAGATATTTACAAATGATATATCTAATGAGGGATTAGTATCCAAAATATACAAAGAACTGGTACAACATAATACAAAAAAACAACAAAACAAATAATCCAATTTAAAATGAGCAAAAGCCATGAACAGATATTTCTCCAAAGAATACTTCCAGATAGCCAAAAAAACACATGAAAAGATGCTCAATATCACTTATCATCAGGGAAATGCAAGTCAAAACCATAATGAGATATCGCCTCATACCTGTCAGAATACCTAAAATCAAAAACACAAGAAACAAGTGTTGGCAAGGATGTGGAGAAAAAGATTCCTCATGCACTGTAGGTGTGAATGCAAACTGGTGTAATCACTGTGGAAAACAGCATGGAGTTTCCTCCAAAAGTTCAAACTAGAATTACCATATGATTCAATAATCTCACTAGTATATATTTATTTACCCAAATAATATGAAAACACAAATTTAAAAGACTGATTCACTCCTATGTTTATTGCAGCATTATTTACAATAGCCAAATTATGGAAGCAACCCAAGTGTCCATGGATATATGAATGGATAAAGAATACCATGGATACCACATGGTGTATGTGTATGTATACACAATAGAATATTACTCAGCCATAAAGAAAGAATGAAATCTTGCCATTTGTAACAACATGAATAGAAATAGAGGGTATAATGCTAAGTGAAGCAAGTTGGTCAGAGAAAGACAAATATCATATGATTTCATTGATATGTGGAATTAGAGAAACAAAAAACAAACAGAGAAAAAGAGATAATCCAAAAAATAGACTGTTAACTAAAGAGAAACTGATGGCTACCAGAGGGGAGGTGGGTGGGGAGATGGGTGAAATACGTGAAGGGGATCAAGAATACACTTACCCTGATGAACACTGAGTAATACATTGAATTGTTGAATCATTATATTGTACACCTGAAACTAATATAACATTGTATGTTAATTATACTGGAATTAAAAATAAATTTAACAAGGGGGCACCTGAGTGGCTCAGTCAGTTAAGCGTCTGACTTCGGCTCAGGTCATGAGACAATCGTGGTTTGTGGGTTTGAGCCCTGCGTCAGGCTCTGTGCTGACAGCTCAGAGCCTGGGGCCTGCTTTCAGATTCTGTGTCTCCCTCTCTCTCTGCCCCTCCACCACTCACACTCTGTCTCTCTCTCTCTCTCAAAAATAAATAAACATTAAAATTTTTTTAAGAAAACATGCTTCCCAACTCTAAGATCATACAGGCATTCTTTGATATTTTCTCCTGATAGCTTTACAATGTTATTTTTTTTTATACTATACTGTCTTTGTCTTTGCAATTTCCTTCTAACACCTACCATCATATCTCTGTCTGGTTGGCCCTTTGTTGCCATTCAGCTCTCTGCTCAAATGTCACTTCCTTATCTGACCCCTCAATCAGAAATCATTTGCTTCTTCAAATTTATCCTATTTTATTTTCTTCACGGCACTTATTACTCTCTCTGCAATTATCTTGTTCATCTGTTCGTGTACTTGATTATCTTATGTTTCCTCTGAACCAGATCTAAGTGCCAAGATCAGGGGTCTTTATCTTATTCACCTTGGTTTCTAGAGAACTCTTGGAGCTTGGGTTTTCGGAAAGAAGACACTGAGGCAGAGTTTAGCGCGCAGGTTGCTTTTTAGAGCAGGCCCTCTGGATCGACACCTGCAGAAGGGAAAAGGCAGAAGCAACATCAAGCAGAGGGAGGAGTTGAACTGCGATGCTGGTCCAGTTGCCTTGCTCTTGAGGTAAAAATGGACTGTTGGACTCAACCCAGGAGAGGGCAGAAAGGTTAGGTCTTTATACCCTGTCTCCATCATTGAGGTGACCCACACCAGGAGAGGTGGCTCTGTAGCTGAGGCCATCCCTGCAGGGCCTGAAACTTGGAGGCAAGTCCTTTCTGAACTTGTGTCCATCTCAGGTGACTAGCATGTAGTTAGTGCTTAACAAATATTTATTAATACTCATATCATTCATTCATATTTGTCAATAAACACATCCTGAACACTTAAGCATAAAGTAGAATTTCTGAGTGAGGGGATTTAAAACATTTTAATGGGAGTATTGTAGACATTCACTCTAGAAATTTTTTTTTAAAAATTTTTTAACGCTTATTTAGTTTTGAGACAGAGAGAGACAGAGCATGAACGGGGGAGGGGCAGAGAGAGAGGGAGACACAGAATCAGAAGCAGGATCCAGGCTCTGAGCCATCAGCCCAGAGCCTGACGCGGGGCTCGAACTCATGGACCACAAGATCGTGACCTGAGCTGAAGACAGACGCTTAACCGACTGAGCCACCCAGGCGCCCCATCACTCTAGAAATTTCATGACAAGTCACAATCTAAACATTGGTGTATGTGTTCCTTTTCTGCATGCCAGTGCCCCTCTTTTCTTTCAGGCTTAGCCCATGAGAGAAATTATAAATATATATATATATATATTTATGCTATATATATATTTATGCCATATATATATATATATATATATGCAACTTTATCTTATTCACCTTGGTTTCTAGAGAACATATATATATATATATATATATATATATGCAACTTTTAAGTGATTACTAGCAAAAATCTATTTTTTTCACTTTTTGTTAAAAGATGAAGACTTCTGCCTATCCAGGGCATTATATTCTCTTCTCTGAATTTCTGCATTTTGACAATTCCTGGAACGACCCCTATTTCATACTGCCTAAACACACATATGTTAAACTTCTTTTCAATTTATTTGCTGGTGCACCCTTAGCTGACCACCCAGTGACATCTCTGTTTTCACTGCTGCCTCCTTGAACTCTCCTGCCAAAGAATCTGATGCACATAGGACAAAAAATGGACACATAAAATATGGACAAAACCATATCTCGAGGATTACTCATGGGAAGAAGATGGAAGGCACATCAGGTAACCCGGGAATTTGATTTTTTTTTTAAATTTTGCAATATGTACAATATATTATTAGCATAGGAGGTCACAAATATGTAACTTATACATGGGTGTGCATGCTGCAACAATTTGAAAAATGGAATGCATATTCAAAAAGAAGTTAGTTACCATCAACCATCTCTATTCCTTTCTTGTCATCTAAGAATATTCTTGGTTTATTTAAATTAATAATCTAAGAGCTGTACCCAGGGCATATGATATGCTCTATGCTTATCTATGATTGCATCTATTATTGTGTTATTGAGATGCTGAGAAAGTTCCTCCTCTGACTCTACTCTGTCTATATAAAGTAGCCATAATTCATTCTGCATTGCTTTTTCATTAACTAATTATTTCTGTGTCTAATTCATGTTCAATGCAAATATTGAAAGTGTAAATGTCTAATGCCCAGTCAGCTTGCATGAGTTGGACCTAACTTTCTGTTATTTCAGTTTTCTGTTTTAGGTTGTAGAGTGAAATCCCAAGAATGAAGACCTTATAATAAGATTTCCTAACCTGAGTTTGGTTTCATTAGAAATGTCACTGAAAATTAGACTGTGTAGGAGTATAGAAAAATCTATCACAGAATAAAAATAGCAATGGTGAAGGAATATAAAAATAAAACCACAGAACATCATCAAAGTTTTTCAACATCATGCTAGATATAGTCTGGGCTTAGAATGAGATTTTGGTCCAACTTCAATATTTTGATATTAAAGTGAATTTCAATTGGTTTCTTATTCTGATATCTCAAGAGGGGATTTTCATTCAATAAATGTCAATAATAATTCTGTGTGCTAGTGAGAGTTTTCTACCATAAAAAAATAAATTTCGAGGTGCCTGGGTGGCTCAGTTGGTTAAGCGTCGGACTTTGGCTCAGGTCATGATCTCATGGTTTGTGGGTTTGAGCACCACGTCGGGCTCTGTGCTGACAGCTTGCTTCAGATTCTGTGTCGCCCTCTCTGACCCTCCCCTGCTTGCACTCTGTTTCTCTCTCTCAAAAATAAATAAACACTAAAAAAAATAAAAAATAAATAAATTTGAATTCTAAATCCGGCAGGAAGAAGCAAGTTGGGATAGACTTTTCCTTTTCCAATGAATGTGTGAAGACGTAAATACGGCAGATATAGACTTTATAGAGTTGCAAAGGAATTCAAAAATATGCCTTTCAAATATTTTGCAGTTGATGATGGAAAGGTAAATAAATATCTTTTTGTATATCTTAATCTATTTCAGATAATATGTGGAATAGACCAATTATAATAAATGGGAATTTTAATATTGTATAAAGGTTTACTATTTTAAATATGGAATTTCTGAAAAAGAAATTCAAAGTATGAGATGTTCATTTTTCTATACAAGGTAACCAAATCTTCTAAAATATAAGTTAGAATTTCATAAAATTTACTTTTCTTGCTTCATATATCAAACAGTATTACATAGGTCATGTGTGCATGTTAATTCTTGTCAACAATGTTACTTGAGGGCCTATCATGTATATGGACAATTGTGTGTGTGTCTCTGTGTGTGTTTTATTGTGGTAAAAACTATTCATATACAAAATATAAAGTTTATCATTTTAACCACTTTTAAGTGGGTCAGTGGAATGGAGTACATTCACATTGTTGTGCAACCATCACCACCATCTATCTCAAGAAGTTCTTCATCTTTCCAAAGTGAAACTTTCTACTTGTGCTGATTTTGTGTCTTGCAACTTTGCTGAATTTGCTTTCTCTAACAGTTTCTTTATGGACTCTCTAAGGTTTTCTACATATATAAGATCATGTCATCTGCAGACAGAAAAATTTTTACTTCCTCCTTTCCAATCAATATGCCCCCCCCCCCTTTTTTTCTTCTTGCTTCATTGCTCTGGCTAGGACTTCAGGCACCTATATTGAATAGAATATCATTTCTTTTTTTTATAAAGGCCTAAGCAAGTGTGGCCAAAGGAATCAGGGGGCTGCAGGATAATTTTTAAAATACCTGCTAAGTGTTATACAAGAAAAATATTATGCACAAGAACAGACTTTCAACGCTGACGAGACTGGCTTCTTTTACAAAGACACTGGAAGCCAACTCATATGACACAAATTGTGTTTCAGATGATAAAAATGTTGGGGTGCCTGGGTGGCTCAGTCGGTTGGACGTCCGACTTCGGCTCATGATCTCGCAGTGTGTGAGTTCAAGCCCCGCGTCGGGCTCTGTGCTGACAGCTCAGAGCCTGGAGCCTGTTTCAGATTCTGTGTCTCCCTCTCTCTCTGACCTTCCCCCGTTCATGCTCTGTCTCTCTCTGTCTCAAAAATGAATAAATGTTAAAAAAAAAATTTAAAAAAATGTGACCAGAGGCTCTCAGAAACTTAACGCTGTATCCACACAACACCCCACAAAGCCACAGTTAAATATTCACCAATACAGTGCTCACAGCAAGTTAAAAGAAAATAACTATTATGAATAATGAAATTGATGTACTCTCCACTAATATTGCCATATGGGCTCCAGTTCCAGTGAACTATTTGTGGATGGCTGTAAACATTTTTTCTGGTATTCTTGCCTTCTCCTCTTCATGTAAACATGTAGATTCATCCATTAAACCTCAGCCACTGTGTGAAATAATAGAAAAAAAATATATATATATTGGTATCTGCCCCTGGTTCCTGGCACAGAGCTACTGAAACCTTTGTAATTTCCTAAGTGATAACAGCACTAGGAGCCTTTGTTATAATATTCAGGGCTTTGACTCTGGTTCCTCACACAGAGCTCCTAAATTCCTTGAAATTTCCTGGGGGAAAAGGAGCATCTTTGGTTCTAATGAGACAAAGCTTGGTGGGCTCCTGGATGAGGGCTGGTCACCAGAAAGATCAAGCCATGATTAGAAGCTTGGAACTTTTAGCCCAACCCCCATCCCCTGGGCAGAGGAGAGGAGCTGGAAATAAAGCTAACCATTAATCATAGCTATGTGAAAAAGCCTCCATAAAAATCCCAAAGGTATGGGATTCAGTGAGCTTCTGGGTTGGTGTACAAAATCACATGTTGGGAGAGTGCTGTACCTCAACTCCCTAGGGACAGAAGCTTCTGTGCTCAGGACACTTCCAGATCTTTTCTTATGTACCTCTTCATCTGGCTGTTCATATACATCCTTAATCATATACTGTGTTGTATAATAAACCTGTAATTGTAAGTAAGTGTTTCCTTGAGTGTGGTGAGCTTTTCTAGGAAATAACTGAATCGGGGAGGGGGAGGGGAAATCATGGGCACTTCTGATTTGTGGTGAGTAACTTGGGGACCTACTACTTGCAACAGGCAAGCTGAAGTTGGGGGCAGTCTTGTGAGACTGTGCCCTTAACTTGTGGGGTCTGCACTAATTCTAACTAGTATCAGAATTGAATTAAATTGTAGGATACCCAACAGATATGGCAGAGAATTGCCTGGTTTGGGAAAAAAACACCCACACATCTGATGTAAGAAGTGTTATAAGTGTGGTAGTAAAGTACTGAAAGTAGAAAAGAAGCACATAAAAGGAGCGTAGTTTTATCCTCTACACTATATAATTCCCAGGAAGTCTCTCGCTGGACCCCCATCCCTAGGTTACTTGTGATATTCCTCTTCTTGTTAATACACTGTGTGTACGCTTCTATCTCAGCACTTATCACAGCAATATATTGATTTGTTTGTTTTCCCCATCTGTTTTTAAGCTGCTTAAAGGCAAGGTCCATTATATGTACATAATAAACAGATAAAATAGTTTTAAACTATTAACAGCTTATTTCCTTAAATATTTTAACAGTTCCTCTATCCCCCTTCCTTTTCATTTTGAGCTATCAATAATAAAATTTTGCTGAGCAAAAATAAATTTCAGCTTAGTCCAAATGGAATAATTAGAAATTTGGAACATGTAATCTGAATTAATCAATTTTTTACTGTGCTCAGTATAATTTTGGAATATTAGAGCCAGAGGAAAGCCTAACTTATTTACACATGTGCTAATTAGGCTCTTCCAGGTTAGCTAAGAAGATAGGAAGGGAAAAGATTAGAAACAGTTCTCACCAGACCATCTGGGACCTGAAAGGAAGGTTATGTGAGGACATCTTGTTTCTGACAGCAGCTCTGTGATTAAACAACTCCTAGCTGTCTTCTGATGAGTGGGCATGCACTGCTCCTGGAGCTGGCGCGGCTGGTATACAGCCACTACTTGTTCCTGGCTTGTTCCGAGTCATTATTTCTATCACTAGTCTCTCCGCCTGCTTTATGCTCCTAGCTAGACGAGCGAGTGCCGATGTTCTCGACAGGTCTCAAATTCAAACCAAACCCAGAATCAAAGAATCAGGTTCTTCACAGAGTCACTCTCCTTCCTGCTGGGGGGGACCTTGTTCATGACCACCTACTAAAATACTGGTAACCCTATAAATTAGCTGCTCTTGGGCAAGTGCTTCCTCTTTGGACTAGAATAGTGAGAAGGCATGATCCAGCCTCTTAGAGGCCTGAGAGTGTGGAATGAGCCAAAGTTACACCACTGGGAACTCCTCCCTCAATCAACAGGGGCAGAAACTGAAGCCTAAAAGCTAGATGGATCATTCCAAGAAGGGTTCCATTCAAAACCTACCCTGATCTAAGTCTCTGAAGCACATCCTTTCCCCCATATTAAGAAACTTTGTCTCTTTGTCTCATTCCTTTTGACCTATTCCGACATTTGGGTTAAGTCTGCAAACGCTGAATTAACAGACACGTTAATGGAACATGGTTTATGGAATGTGTAAACATACTGCCAATGTATGTTTTATTAGTGTTATTTAGGCTTAAAAATTAAGGATGGTTATGGTTTCCAGTTTGGTATGTAAAGACCTTGGAAGTCGCTACTCTGTCCTAACAACAAATAAAAAGCTGGCCAAACTGAAAAATCAACAACTATTCTTAGATTTTAAGAGGATTAAGGTCATAGGACAAACTGCTGCCACCAAGATTGGGAGTCAGACAGGTGGATACAGAGAATTACAAGACACTAGAACAGAAACCTCCCCAGGAACCAGTAATAGGGTAGGGAAATCTGAACTGTTATTGACCAATTGCTTGAGGCTAGGTATGCAGAAATCTGAGATTTAAAAGCTGTAGAGGAACCCAGTCATAGGGAGGTGCCACACTTCTGTGACTTTACCATCAGGAGCTCGACTAGGTACTCACAGGAAATATCAGGGAAAACTCCCTTCATTCTTCTGGCAGGGGGAGGAGAAAGGAGCCGTTTGGAAATATGCCAGAGCACTCTATTCTTCTTACCATTGTTAGGTTAACTGGTTAAACTAATCAACCACAGCCTAAACTGCTGGAGTTTTCTCAGAGCCTATCTGACCTGGAAGAGGGAAAATACTTCATCCCACTTCATCCCACTCTAGCCATTCTGGAGTCAAAAAATCTGAGAAATACTTGTGAAGTTTATAGTCCAGAGGCACAGGCTCACTAAAGACTGAGATCTAGGGGCGCCTGGGTGGCGCAGTCGGTTAAGCGTCCGACTTCAGCCAGGTCACGATCTCGCGGTCCGGGAGTTCGAGCCCCGCGTCGGGCTCTGGGCTGATGGCTCGGAGCCTGGACCCTGTTTCCGATTCTGTGTCTCCCTCTCTCTCTGCCCCTCCCCCGTTCATGCTCTGTCTCTCTCTGTCCCAAAAAAAATAAATAAACGTTGAAAAAAAAAATTAAAAAAAAAAAAAAAGACTGAGATCTAATCACAGGGCTATGGAATGTTTCCCCTCTCACTAGACCTTACCACTATATTACCAAAGGCCTATTTACTGCTTTTTATTTTCTCCAGCACATCATATCCAGTAATCAAGAGAAAACCACAATGCATATTAAAAGGCAACAAACACAGTTTGAAAAGAAAGAGCAAGCACCAGAACTGGACATGGCAGGAATGTTGGAATTATTAGACAGGGAATTTAAAACTATCAAGATTGGACATCATGGGAAGGTGGTGGGGTACGAGGTTCCTAAGCTCATTCTTCATCCCATGGATACAACTAGATAACACCCACATTAGTGTAAATAACCCAGAAAACAACCTAAACACTGGGAGAATAGACTCTCCACAGCTAAATGCAGAGAAGAGACCACATCCAAAAGGGTAGGAAGGGCACAGACACGGTCATGAGCCAAATGGACCTGTGGGACTGTGCTGGAGGGAGGGAAGATGTGAACTCAGACAAGAGAGAGGAGCAGACCGCCCCCACCAGGCAGCCCAGTCATGGGGGACCCGGACTGGGAAGGCAAATCACCACAATATTTGGCTTTGAAAATCAGAGGGGCCTAACAATCAGTGGGGCTTACCACTTGGAACTTTAAAAATCAGCAGCTCAGTTGTAGGAGAGCCTGAGGGTGAAAGGAAACTGAGTCCCCACCCTTAAAGAGATAGTATAACAAACACCCTGACTGAGATACAGCATAGAAGTAACAGTTTTAAAAATGCCTGAGGTACACAGGAAGATTTATTTATTAATCTCAGAGCATGTGCTGGAGGGGCAAGAATCTTTGGGAGACTTCTCCATAAACAAAACAGTTAGTGGGCACCATTTTGCTTCCCTGCCCCCCCAGCCTAGATAGAGGGACACCTACAGGAACCAGCACAACACCAAGGCTCTCACCCTAGCTTGCAAACAGTATGCTCTGCTCCCCACACTCTGCTCCCCACACACTTTTCACACACTTCCCACACACACACTCCCCACCCTCCATCCTAGCCTGACTCCTCAGGAGTTTTCCCAGGTGGCTGCAAGTCTCCTCCAGCAGCAGACCAGCTCCAATCTTGCTGACACCATGTCCCCTGTCCCTGCATTGTGCAGAGCTGCCCCCTCCAATAACCCTTTGTCGGAGCCATCCAAAGCAGTGTTACAAGCATAGATAGTAATGTGCAAGCAGCACCACAGGAGCCAGCACCACTGCAAAGTGACTCCTGCTCTGGGAAGAGAAGATAACCACACACATCAGTTCCAATGTGGTCCCAGCAGTGGACTATGGGTGGACATCTGGGCTGATGTCCAGGCCCCACCCACCAATGAAAGCTTGTCAGGGGAAAACACGGAGAAAGCACTCTGCAGTTGGTGCTTCTACATCTCTGGCAAATGCCTCGCCTGGCTCAACTCAACTTCAAGGTGGCTCCACACTAACACACCTAAAACACAGGGACCAAACACTGCCACAACAGGCAAACAGGATACCATTAGAGACAACTGGACTGAATGCAAACATGGCCCAGCCACAACAGTAGGGAGCAGGCAACACACACAGGAGACACCCCCGAAGCACCAGGTTCTGGTGAACAGGGGACATGGCAAGGCAGGGCACTACAGAACCTCTTCTTCATACGGCTACTACTTTCAAGAGCAGGAGACATATCTGACTTTCCTAATACACAAAACCCACACAGAGAATTAGACAAAATGAAGAGACAGGAAAATGTGCCCCAAACGAAAGAACAGGACAAAATCACAGCAAGAGAGCTAAATGAAATGGACATAAGTGATATGCCTGATAGAGAATTGAAAGTAATATTCATAAAAAGAAAAAAGAGTGGAGGACCTCAATGAGATCTTCAACAAAGAGATAAAAAACATAAAAAAGCACCAATCAGAGATGAACAACTCAATAACTGAAGTTAAAAATACCCTAGAGGGAATAAATAGTAGACTAGAGGGAGCAGAAGAACACATTGTGACATGGATGATAGAGTAATAGAAAGCAATCAAGCTGAACAGGAGAGAGTTCAAGGACAAATAAATGAAAATAGACTAAGGGAATTCAGTGACACCATCAAATGTAATAACATTAGCATTATAGAGGTTCCAGAAGGAGAAGAGCGAGAAAAGGGGGCAGGAAATTTATTTGAAGAAATAATAGCTGAAAACTTCCTGATAATGGGGGCAGAAATAGATGTCCAGATCAAGGAGGCATAGAGAGCCACCAATAAAATCAACCCAAGGAGGTCCACACCAAAGCACAAAGTAATTAAAATGGCAAAAAGTGAAAAAGAGAATTTTTAAAGCAATAAGAGGAAACAGTTACATACATGCTAAACCCCATAAAGCTGTCAGCTGATTTTTCAGCAGAAACTTGCAAGTCAGAAGGGAACGGCAGGATATACTCAAAGTGCTGAAAGAAAAAACCTGCAGCCCAAAATACTGTATTCAGGGGCACCTGTTTGCCTCAGTTGGTTGATCATTTGACTCTTGATTTCGTCACTCTGGTCATGATCCCAGGGTTGTGGGATCAAGCCCTGCATTGGCTACATGCTGAGCATGGAGCTTACTTAAGATTCTCTCTTTCTATCCGCACCCCCCCCCCGCCCCTCTTCCCTCCTTGCATGTGCTCTCTCTCTCCAAAATAAAAAGTTAAAAAAAAATTTAAAAACCTCTATCCAGCAAGTCTATCATTCGGAATAAAAGGAGAGATAAAGAGGCAAACACAGCTAAAGGAAATCATCACCACTAAACCAACCCTATAAGAAATGCTAAAGGGGACCCTGATTGGAAAAGAAAGACCAAACGTAAGAGTAAGAAAAGTAGGAAGCACAAAAACAGTAAAATTTAGTAAATCTGCAAAGTTCAGTTAAGGGATTCAGTAATTAAAAGGATGTAAAATATGATGCCATGTGTGTGTGGATGGGGGGAAGAAGTAAAGAATGGGTTCATCCTTAAGTGAAAATCAACTTGATATAGACTGCTGTATGTATAAGATGTTATGAATAAACCTAATGGTAACCAAGAATCAAAAACCATTAATAGATATGCAAAAAATAAAGAGACAGGAAACCAAATATATCACTAAAGAAAGTCAGCAAACTGAGAGAAGAGAGCAAAAGAATGGAACAGAGAAGAACTACAAAAACAACCATAAAACAAGTAACAAAGGGCAGTAAGTACATGACTATCAATAATTACTTTGAATGTAAATATACTAAATGCTCCAAATAGGGTAATAGAATGGATAACAAAGCAAAAACCATCTACATGCTGCCTAAAAAATGTCTCATTTCAGACCTAAAGACTCAAGCAAGTTGACAGTGAAGAGAAAGCATAGCCTTTATCATGTAAATTGAAATGAAATAAAAGCCGGTGTAGCAAAGCTTATACAAACAAAATAGACTTTAAAACAAAGACTGTAGAAAGGAGAAGTTAAGATAGCAGAGGAGTAGGGGGACCCTAAGCTTATCTCATCCTTCCAACACAGCTAGATAAACATCAAACACCAAAGAAATCAACCTGAGGACTGAGAGAACTACACATCTACTGGATCCACAGCCACCTTGTGGAAGGCAAGAGCTGTGGTGAGTTGATTTGGGGGAGAAAAAGAGCTGTGGGCCCTGAGGAGGGGTTGGAGCCCTGATCATGGAGAGAGGAGCAAGACAGAAAGACAGAGAAAGAGCAAAAGCGTGCGCAGGGGACTGAACAAGAAATACTCTTCCCCAAACCATTGACTGGGAAAAGGGAAGGAGCCAACTACTGCAAGTTTTTATAAGCAGCAGGGCTCAATGTCTGAAGTTTTATAAGTCCATGGCATCATCAGGGTCATGACTGGTGGGCTTAGCAGTGCTCTGGGGGTCAAGGAGGGCAGAGACCCAAGAGTGGGAAGCTTGATCTGAGGATCCCCTGGGTCACACAGGGAGAAACAGTTCTCCTTTATGAAGTGCATATGGCCACTCTGGGTACAAAAGAATTGGTGGGAGCCAACGTGCTGCCCTGTTCACTAGCAAAGGAATAGAAACACTGGCTGTTGGGGCGCCTGGGTGGCGCAGTCGGTTAAGCGTCCGACTTCAGCCAGGTCACGATCTCGCGGTCCCGGAGTTCGAGCCCTGCGTCAGGCTCTGGGTTGATGGCTCAGAGCCTGGAACCTGTTTCCGATTCTGTGTCTTCCTCTCTCTCTGCCCCTCCCCCGTTCATGCTCTGTCTCTCTCTGTCCCAAAAATAAATAAAAACATTGAAAAAAAAAAACTTTAAAAAAAAGAAACACTGGCTGAGAGCAGCAAACACTGGTGCTGGCTTTTTGCTGCACTGTACCATAAACTCCAAACTGCTGCACAGTCATACAACCACTTTTCTGGGACAAATTGGCACTGGCCACAGCGTGGGGGTCCCTAAAACTTGGAGTTCTGAAATTGAACCACATTCCTCAGATAAAACACAGGAGTACTGTGCCCCCTGGCAGGCTTGGACAGCGTAGACACAGAAAGGGTGAAGGCAGGGATCTGACACAAGCCAGGGACAGAGGGGTGATTATTTGATCTTCTGTGAGGGCTTCCTGAATACTGGTGCATGGGAACTCCCCACTGGAGGGGTGAGAGAGCCAGGCAATGCCATTCACCAACCCCCTCGCCCCTTACTCATCAGCACTGACCAACTACAGGGAGCAACACAGCGCCACCCAGTGGAGGCCAGAGTGGCTTACACCAAGCCCCGCCCCTCTGTGCCCTACAGGTGCATCTCCACTAGGGCAAGTCCACCTAAGAATCAGCCCTGAAGACTCCTCCCCCAGAAGACCAGCACAAACCGCTCACATGTATCAAGTCTACTGACCACAAAGTGTTGCAAAGCTTCAGCTCTAGGGGAAATAGGATCTACCTTCTTTTTTTTCCCTTTCCTTTTTTTTTTTTGGATCTAGCTTCTTTTAACAAGCAGACCAAAACACACCTAGTTAACACTTACCACACTGTGGACAAATCCAAACACCCCCTCCGCACCTTCAGGCAAGGAGAAACTCTGCAGAGGACTGACCTGATGGAAGGGACAACCAAAACACAATAGCAGAGGGTACACTCTAAAACACCTCCTGAAGCACCAGGCTCAAGGCAGTACAGGACCTCCTATTAATATAGCCATTACTCTCAAGAGCAGGAATATAATAGGCTTTCTTAACAATCACATAAAAACAGCGACCTAGACAAAATGACAAGATGTACGAATTCACCCCAAAAGAAAGAACAGGAAGACGTAATGGCCAGGGATTTAATCAATACAGATGTAAGTAAGATGCCTGCCCCAGAATTTAAAACAACCATTAAAAACTGGACTTGAGAAAAGCTTAGAAGATACTAGAGAATCCCTTACAGCAGAGATGAAAGAACTAAAAACTAGTCAGGCCGAAATAAAAAATGCTATAACCGAGATGAAAAACCAAATGGATACAATGACAACAAAGCAGAGGAATGAATCAGTGATATAGAAGATAAAATTATGGAAAATAATAAAGCTGAAAACAAGAGGGAAAGAAAAGTATTGGATCATAAATGTAGACTTAGGGAATGCAACAACTCCTTAAAACATAATAACATTTGGGGCGCCTGGGTGGCGCAGTCGGTTAAGCGTCCGACTTCAGCCAGGTCACGATCTCGCGGTCTGTGAGTTCGAGCCCCGCGTCAGGCTCTGGGCTGATGGCTCAGAGCCTGGAGCCTGTTTCCCATTCTGTGTCTCCCTCTCTCTCTGCCCCTCCCCCGTTCATGCTCTGTCTCTCTCTGTCCCAAAAATAAATAAACGTTGAAAAAAAAAACAAAACATAATAACATTTGTATCAGAGGGGTCCCAGAAGAAGAAGAGAGAAAAAAAGGGACAGAAGGTTTATTTGAGCAAATTATAGCTGAAAACTTTGCTGATCTCGGGGAAAGAAAAAGGCATCAAGAAGCACAGAGAATTCCCATTAAAATCAACAAAAGCCTGTCATCACCAAGACATATCATAGTCAAATTCACAAAATACACAGAAAAGGAAAGAATCCTGAAATCAGTAAGGGAAAGTCCTTAAACTACAAGGGAATACAGATCAGGTTCACAGCAGATCTGTCCACAGAAACTTGGCAGGTCAGAAGGAAGTGGCATGATATAGTCAATGTGCAGACTGGGAAAATATGCAGCCACTGAATACTTTATCTAGCCAGTCTGTCACTCTATTTTGTCTGTCAGAATAGAAGGAGAGATAAAGAGTTTCCCAGACAAAAACTAAAAGTGTTTGTGACCATGAAACCAGCACTGAAAGAAATATTAAAGGGGACTCTTTGAGTGGGGAAATAAAAGATCACCAAAGACAGAGAACATCACAAGAAACACCATCTATACAGGTAACACAATGGCACTAAATTCATATCTATCAATAATCACTCTTAATGTAAATAGATTAAATGCTCCAATCAAAAGACACAGGGTTTCAGAGTAGATTAAAAAAAAAAGACTCATCTATATGCTGCCTACAAGAGACTAATTTTAGACCAAAAGACACCTGTAGATTGAATAGAGAGAAATTTCCTCAATCTGATAAAGAATATATATATAAAAAAAACCCACAGCTAACATTATATTTAATGATGAGAAACTAGAAACTTTTCCACTAAGATCAGGAATAAGGCAAAGAAATCCCTACTCACCATTACTTTTCAGCACTATCCTGGAAGTATTAGCTAATGCAGTATGACAAGAAAAGGAAATAAAAAGAATACAGACTGGGAAGAAAGAAATAAAAATGTCTTTGTTTTACATTACTGTCTATGTAGAAAATCCAAATTAATCCACAAAAAAGTTTCTGGAACTAATAAATGATTATGGTAAGGTTGGAAGATAAAAGGTTCATATACATAATTCAATAGCTTTCCTATATACCAGCAAATAACAAGTGAAATTTAAAACTAAAAATACAATACCATGTACCTTTGAACCCTCAAAAATGAAATGTCATAAGATTTAAAAAGTAAAAAACAAACAAAAAAAGAAACAAAAAAGAACAAAAAACAAAAAAATTCTGATGAAAGGACTCAAAGACAAAATAAATTAACGGAGAGATATTCCATGTTCATGGGTAAGAAGACTTAACATTGTCACAATGTCAGTTCTTCCCAAATTGATCTACAGATTCAATGCAATCACAATTAAAGTTCCACGTTATTTTGTGGATATTAACACACTAATTCTAAAGTTTATGTGGAGAGGCAAAACATCCAGAAGAACCAACATAATAGTGAAGGAGAAAAACAAAGTCAAAAGACTGAAACTACCTGACTTCAACTTACCATATAGCTACAGTAATCAAGACCATGTGGTACTGGTGAAAGAATAGAGAAATAGATCAAGAGAACAGAAGAGAGAATGGATCACGTAAATATAATCAAATGGTCTCTGGCAAAGAAGCAAAGGCAATATAGTGAAGCAAAGATAGTGTCTTCAACAAATGGTGCTGGAACAGCTGAATATCCATGTGCAAAAAATATATAAAATCTGGACACAGATACTACACCCTTCACAAATTAACTCAAGATGGACCATAGACCTAATGTAAAACTCAAAACTATAAAACACCTAGAAGATAACATAGGAGAAAATCTAGACAACTTTGATTTTTTTTAAAGGTTATTTTTGAGAGAGAGAGAGAGAGAGAGAGAGAGGGAGAGAGAGAGAATGGGCAGGGAGGGACAGAGAGAGAGAGGGAGACACAGAATCTGAAGCAGGCTCCAGGCTCTGAGCTGTCAGCACAGAGTCTGATGCAGGGCCCAACACACAGACCACGAGATCATGACCTGAGCTGAAGTCGGACGCTTAACTGACTGAGCCACCCAGGTGCCCCTAGACAACTTTGGATTTGGTGATGACTTTTTAAACATAACACCAAAGCACAATCCATGAAAGGAAGAATTAATAAATTGGACTTCATTAAAATTAAAAATTGCTGCTCTATAAAAAATGCTTTTGAGAGAATGAAAAGAGAAACTACAGATTTAGAGTAAATATTTATCAAAGATAAACCTGATCAAGAACTATTATCCAAAATCTATAAAGAACTCTTAAAACTCAATGGGATAACAACAACAACAACAGATTAAAAATAGACCAATGACCTTAACAGACATCTCTCCAAAGAAAATATATAAATTGCAAATAAGCATATGAAAAAATGCTCCACATTATATGTCATCAAGAAATGCAAATTGCAACAATAAGATACCACCATACACCTACTAGAATGGTCAAAATCTGGAACACTGACAAAAACAAGGGCTGAAAAGGCTGTGGAACAATAGGAACTCTCATTTATTCCGGTGGGAATACAAAATGTGGATCTACTTTGACCAATTGTTTGGTGGTTTTTAACAAACAACATAGTCTTAATCACACAGCGTAGTAATTGTACTACTTGGTATTTACCTGAAGGAGTTGGAAACTTACATCCACACAAAACCTGGTACCTAGATGTTTATAGTAACATTATTCATAATTACCAAAACTTAGAAGCAACTAAGATGTTCTTCAGTAGGTGAATAGGTAAATAAACTATGATACATCCAAACAATGAAATACGAACATTTTTGTTCAGAACTAAAAAGAAATGAGTTATCAAGCTATGAAAAGCCACAGAGGAAAGTTAAATGCATATTACTAAGTGAAAGGCCAATATGAAAAGACTATATTGCATGATTGTAAGAATATTCTGGAAAGGGCAAAATTATGGAGATAGTAAAAAAGACCAGTGGTTGCTGCAGGTTGGGGGAGGGATGAATAGGTGGATTACTGAGGATTTTAGGGCAGTGAAACTACTCTGTATGATACTACAGTGGTAACTACTCTGTATGATACCACAGTGGTAAATACACATCATTATACATCTGTCCACAGATTATACACCAAGAGTGAATCCTAATGTAAACTATGGACTTTGGATGGTAATGATGTAGGTTCCTCAGCTGTAACAAATGTACTACTTTGGATGGAGGGATGTTGATAATGTAGGAAGGACAAGGGGTATACCTTTCTCTCATATTTGCTTTACACCTAAAACTGCTCTAAAAATAGTCTTTAAAATAATTAAGACTGATATCATTAGAACATTGAATACATTGGTCCACAACACATGTTTTATTTTTCATTTTTCATTTAATTCATTTTTATTTATTTTAATCTAATTATATAAGTTGGTGCCTAAAAATAAATATGTCACACTGCAAGTAAAACTGGTATGAAGCTTACCAGAGCTGCTGTTAATGTAGAAGCTCTTAGTATTGCTTTGTTTTAGCAAGGTGATATGGAAAATAGAAATTCATTTAATTGATATTTATTGAGAACCAACTATGTGCCAGGCACTCTACTAAGCCTTGGAAATACAGCTGTGAATAAGGAAGGAAGACATAGTTCCTGTTCTCATGGATCATAAATAGTATATATTCAACACATCTGTTTTCCCATTTTTTTAGAATAAAGAGTTGGGCAGATGATGGAATGAGGATTTAACACTAAGTCATACAGTTCTGCACCGCAGTTTTCTAATTAAAGTATAAATGAACAACCTTAAGGAACTAAATTAGCAGTGTGAACATAAAACAATGACAATTTGAGGGGCACCTGGGTGGGTTAGTCGATTAAGTGTCTGAGTTTGGCTCAAGTCACGATCTTGTGGTTTGTGGGTTCAAGCCCAGCGTCAGGCTCTGTGCTGACAACTCAGAGCCTGGAGCCTGCTTCAGATTCTGTGTCTCCCTCTCTCTGCCCCTTCCCTTCTCATGCTCTCTCCTCCCCTCCTCAAGAATAAATAAACACTAAAAAAATTTTAATGACAATGTGACTCAAATTTTAGGCAAACTATGAGACAGAATAATGCCATATGATATTTCTAATAATTAATGCCCTTGATGCTCATTAGGGTTTCTTCATTTTCCTTTTCCTCCTACTGTTACCTCCCCTGATTAAAAAAGAAAAGTAAAACAAAAAGAAAACTTTTCCAACAAATAACTAGTAGTCAACATCTTAATTATTGGCTTTTATAAACTCAGTGATGTGGGATTATAAACCTTAGGCCCTATAGCCCTCAGCAGTTACTAGTTTACATCACTAAAGACTCACTATTGTGTCAGCCATTGTCCTCCAAGTTATTCAGAGCCAGGCCAATGCGAAAGAACCTGCCCTACTTTAAGTTCTGATTTACTTTTTCTGCAGCAGAATCATTATAGCTCACAAAACATTTTCCTGCAACCCATTAAAACCCCAAAAATATAGGTTCATGCATGGGATGCTCTACCTGCTGTTACTCTCAGCACAGGAAAGGACATGATGCCAGTAGTGGAATCTCAAGCAGTAGATTTCTGGAGAGCAGGTCTAATATAATTCCATATTTACCACTCTTCCCTCAGAATTGAAAATGCCTGGGTTCCTGGGGGAAGACGCTGTTACTCAGGGCTTCTAAACCCAGATCTTCAAAACCCAGATCAGGGTCAACAGATGTAGACTACAGCATTCCCCAAACAAAAAGAATACTAAGCCCTAAATTCAAACATTGTACTGTGCTCATATTTATTATCACTTCATTTATTTTATTTATTTATTTTTTTTAATTTTTTTTTCAACGTTTATTTATTTTTGGGACAGAGAGAGACAGAGCATGAACGGGGGAGGGGCAGAGAGAGAGGGAGACACAGAATCGGAAACAGGCTCCAGGCTCTGAGCAGTCAGCACAGAGCCCGACGCGGGGCTCGAACTCACGGACCGCGAGATCGTGACCTGGCTGAAGTCGGACGCTTAACCGACTGCGCCACCCAGGCGCCCCTATTATCACTTCATTTAAAGTGGAACACAACTTTACACCTTTGAGCTATCTCCCAACTCTGCTTCTGTATTCTTACATAGTTTGTATTATCTATTTCTTCAACCAGAGTCTCTCCTCATGCCTGGCCCCCTAACCATTATCTATGTAATTAGTAGATATGCCTTTGCCTTCCACTCCCACTAGTGCTCCCAATTTAGATGGTATTGCAATCCCAAGAGCAAATGTTAGCACCCTGAGATACTGGGCCACAGAGAAGTTTCACTGGGAAAAAAAATGCTTCCGATTGTCTGTACTCCTGGAAAATGACCCAGCAGTTAGATTCACCTAGCACATGTGCTCAACTGCTTGATGGACAGATCAACCTTGCACACTGATTGGCTCATGGTAATACTTAAGTGTCTGGGCAGTTTTATGTCTGCTTTGGTAGAATGGTTGTTGGATTCAGTCTCAGGATAACACATTTATTATGAAATGAAAGAATTTGTCACACTAGTAAGTTTGTAAAACTAGGATAGATTTGCCTAAACTTTTATTCATTTTTATTATAGTAATCTACACTCATATTTAAAAATAATAATATCAATTATTATTAAAGTCTGATAAGTGATTCTATAACTTGTTCACACAGAAAAGTAAACCCTCATGAAACTTAAAGCCTAATCCAATAGTCATTCAAGTCAACCAGGTGAGTTGAGGTTGACAGGTTTCTATGACTCTTGAAATGAATATATCAAGAAATTTACATATCATTCTCTGGGTTTCATTATTGTAATTTTGGACATAGAAATCAAACAATTTCGTTATCAAAATAAAGGCCATCTAGAAGATCCAGAATATGCCGATCTCAATTTTTTGTTTTTAGATTTTTACCTAAAATAAAACATTAAAAACCCTTCCGAGATATCTGGGCTCATGGTGAATATATGTATAGACCTTGGAAGCTTTGAAAACCTTGTCATAGTTTGTTTCTGCACAAACAATCAAGAGCTCCATCTGTCCCTCCCAGGATTTAGAGATTCCCAATGTTGGTTGGATGGTTATGCTTACAAATCTGTTGCAATTACCAGCTATAAACTTTACTGAAAGGGCTTTCTTCTTGCAAAATATTTTGACATTTAGAAGATTACATAAAATACTGTCCCTTTCTGATATTTAGCAATCCTACTCTCACCATCTATGTTACATCATAATTATAATAAAAATCAGAATAAAAATAAAATAAAATCCAGTTAAAAATTAGCACCACATAAATCAAAATCCCAGCAAGGTTTTAAAAATGGAAATTAACAATGTGATCATAAAATTTGTATGAGATGCAAGGGATCAAAACATTCTTGAAGAAGAAGAACTAAATAAGAAAAACTACTATACAGATACCAAAACTTAATTCAAAGCTGTAAGAATTAAGGAAGTAACAGTGAAATAAGAACAGAAAAAGAATAGAAAATAGGAATAGAAAATAAGAATAGACCAATAGAAAAGATGAGCCCCAAAACAGACCCACACATAAAAAGATGTCATCTATGGCAAAAGCAGGTCTGAAAATTAGCGATAAAAATTAGTGATGATGCTAGATCATTTACACAGCCATATATAAAAGTCAAATCTTGAAATCAATCTTATAACATCTACAAAAATCAATTCCTGCAATAATTAGCTTTAAATATGAATGATAAAAAATAAATCTTTCATAAGATAAATTATTTTTATGACCTTGAGGTAGGAAATGATTTCTTAAACAGATTACAAAAAACAATAGCTACAAATCAAGGATTTGTTTATCAAAGACACCACTGTGAGGATGAAATGGCAAGTAACAATGGGAATAAATATATGCAACAAGTGTACCTGACAAAAGGCTCACATTTAGAATATGTAAAAACCTCCTGCAATTTAATCAGAAAAGTCAAATGATCTGACAGAAAAATGAATGGAAGGTCTGAGCAGGTAATTTACAAAAGAAGATATCCAAATAGTATTTACTTTCATTAATAAATATATAACTGCAGGGCACCTAGATGGCTCAGTCGATTAAGTGTCCAACGTTGGCTCAGGTCATGGTCTCACAGTTTGTGAGTTGGAGTCCCACATCAGGCTCTCTGCTGCCTGCACAGAGCCCGCTTTGGATCTTCTGTCTCCTTATCTCTCTAACTCTCTCTCTCTCTCTCAAAAGTAAAGTTTAAAAAATGAATAAATATATCAATGCAAATGAAAATCAAAATGAGGTACCACTATATATCCACCAGACTAGCTAAAACTGAAAAGACTGACAACACAGTGTTCACCCTAAGCTCACCTCGACCCACAGATACCACTAGATAACATCACATTGGTGTAAATAACCCATAAAATGACCCAAAGACTGGCAGAACAAACTCCACTAAACTGAATGTGGAGAAGAGGCCACATGGAAGAGAGTAGGAAGGGCAGTGACATGGTTCCTAAACAGTCCTTTGGGACTGTCCACAGCAGGAAGGGATGTCATGCAAGGAGAGGGGAAACACTGGGGGAGTCTGCAAGGGTAAGACAAATCACCATAACATTTGGCTTTGCAAACCAGAGAGGCCAAATTTCATTAGTACTTATAACCACTGGGACTTAAAGCCTGTAATTTCAAAAATCAGTGAGTTTGGCTCTGGGAGACCCAGGAGGACCATAGGAAACTGAGTCCCTGCCCCTCCCCCTTAAAGAGATAGAACAACAAACAGCTCCATGAGCTACAACATTGAAACAACAGTTTGAAAAATGTGTGGGACATAAGGAAGGGAGAGCTGTTTACCCATCTCAGAGCATGTCCTAAAGGGACAAGATCATTGGTGGAATCCTCTAAAAAGAAAGGAGATGGCAGGTGCCACTTCATTCCCCCCATGCCCCAGCATAAACACACAGCCACCTCACAACCTAACTTACTAACAGTGTGCCCTGCCTCCTCCAGCCATGTCTGCCTCTGCCCCAGGACTGCAGATCCCCTCCCCTAGAAGACATGTGTGAAAACGTTGCAAATAGCAGGCATCCTGTCCCCTGTGCACATTGTAGATCCATCATCTATGCTCTTGGCCAGAACCCAACCAAAGTGGTACCACAAACCTGGCAATGTGTAAGCAGCCGTGACAAGGGCCAGCACTACTCCAAAGTGACTCCTGCCCAGAGGAGAGGGAAAGATAACTGCATACAACAGTAAGACTGCCCACCCCAGGAGTGGGCTGGTGGCAGACAGCTGGTCTGAATGCAGCATCCACCCACCAATGAAAGCTTCTAAGGGGAAAAGACCCTGCATTTTGGTGCTACCACATCTCTGGCAAATAACTGGGCTGACTCAACTCCAGCCCAAGGTAACCCTGACTAACCCACTAAGACCACAGGGACCAAACCCTGCCCACAACAGGCAGGAGAACCATTACAGACTAGACTAAAAGAAAAAGTGACTCATGCATAATATCAGGGTGCATGCAACACACATAAGAGACATTCCTAAAATGCCAGGTTCGATTAAGCAGGTAACATTGCACTTCAGGGCACCATAGGACCTCTTCTTCATAAGGCCACTACTTTCAAGGAGACATGGATGACTTTCTTAACACAGAAACAGACACAGAGAGTTAGACAAAATGAGAAGATGGAAAAATATGTACCAAATGAAAAGAACAAATGAAAATGAAAATCACAGCAAGAAAGGTAAATGAAATGGAGATAAGTAATATGGCTGATACAGAATTTAAAGTAATGGTCATAAAGATACTCACTGGACTTGAGAAAAGAACGCAGGCCATCAGTGAGACCCTCAACAAAGAGATAAAAAGAACCAATCAGAGATGAAGAGCACAATAAATGGAGTTCAAAATACACTAGATGGGATAAATACAAGACTAAAGGAAGCAGAAGAATGAATTAGTGACCTGAGGACAGAGTGATGGAAAGTAATCAAGCTGAGTGGGTGAAGAAAAAAAATTATGCAAAATGAGAATAGACTTAAGGAACTTAACGACACTATCAAGCATAATACCATTTGGATTATAAGGATCCCAAAAGGAGGAGAAGAAAAGGGGCAGTAAATTTATTTGAAGAAATAATAGCTGAAAACTTCCTGAATCTGGGGAAGGAAATTGAAATCCAAGTCAAGAAGATCCCCCAGCAAAATCAACCCAAGGAGGTCCACACCAAGATATACAATAATTAAAATGGCAAAAAAAGTAGTAGTAAAGAGAGAATTTTAAAACCAGCAAAGAAAAGAAAACATTTCCATACAAGGGAAACCTCATACGGTTGTCAGCCTGATTTTTCAGCAGAAAATTTGCAGGCCAAAAATGAGTGGCATGATATAATCAAAGTGCTGAAAGAAAAAAACTGCAACTAAAAATACTGTATTCAGCAAAGCTATCATTTAGAATAGAAGGCGAGAGAAAGAATTTCCCAAACAAAAACTAAATGAGTTAATGACACCAAACCATCTCTACAAGAAACGTTAAAGGTGACCCATCCAGTGGAAAGGAAAGATCATAAGTAAGAGTAGGAAAAGCAGGAAACACAAAAGCAGTAAAAGTAAGTATATTTGTAAAAATCAGTCAAAGAACTCACAAAATAAAAGAATGTAATGTATGATACCATATACCCAAAACGTGATGGGGAGATGAGGAACAAAGGGGTTCAAACTTAAGCAACCATCAACTTAATATAGACTGCTATATGCAGATGTTGTATACAAACCTAATGGAAACCACTGATCAGAAACCAGTAATAGATAACCAAAAAGTAAGGAGAAAATAACCCAAGTAAATCACCAAAGACAGCCAAGTTATTGTGAAAAAAGAGAGCAAGGGAAGAAAAGAACAAAGAAGAACTGTAAAAACAATTATAAAACAAGTAATAAAATGGCCATAAGTACATACCTATCAATAATTACTTTGGGGGCACCTGGGTGGTTCAGTCAGTTAAGTGTCTGACTCTTAATTTTGGCTCAGGTTTTGATCTTACGGTTCATGAATTTGAACCCCACATTCAGCTCCACACTGGCAGTGTAGAGCCTGCTTGGGATTCTCTCTCTCTCCTTCTCTCTCTGCCCCTCTCTCATTCTTTCAAAATAAATAAGTAAACTTAAAAAAATAATTACTTTGAATGTAAATAACTAAATGCTCCAATCAAAAGACATAGGTGTGATGGAATGGATAACAAACCAAAAACCATCTATATTCTGCCTACAAGAGACTCATTTCATACCTAAAGGTACACACAGATTGAGAGTGAAGGGATGGACAAATATTTATCACACAAATAAATGTGAAAAGAAAACCAGGGTAGAAAGTCATACTGGACAAAATAGACATGGGGTGCCTGGGTGGCTTAGTTGGTTAAGTGTCCGACTATTCATTTCAGTCAGCTCAGGTCATGATCTCGCAGTTTGGAGACTGAGCCCTGAACCAGACTCTGAGCTCCTTTCTTCTTGGAGGATTCCACCAATGATCTTGTCTCTTTAGGACATACTCTGAGATGAATAAACTACTCTCCCTTCCTTATGGCCCCCACATTTTTCAAGCTGTTGATACAATGCTGTATCTCATGGAGCTGTTTGCTGTATTGTCTCTTTAAGGCAGGGTGTGGGGGGGGGGGGGAGACTCAGTTTCCTATGGTTCTCCTGGCTCTCCCAGAGCCATGCTCACTGATTTTTAAAATTCCAGGCTTTAAGTCCCTCTGGTTATAAATACTAATGAATTTGGTCCCTCTGGTTTTCAAAGCCAAATTTACGGTGATTCATCCTACCCTCACAGGCTTCCCCAGTGTGAGAGTCTGTTTCTCTCCCCTCTCCTTGCTATGGCATCCCTTCCTACTCACTTGTGTACTCACTCCCTCTCTCAAAATAAATAAATAAGCATTTAAAAAATAGGCGTGAAAGCAAAGACTGTAACAAGAGATAAATTAGGACATTATATAATAATAAAGAGGAAAATCCAACAAGAAGATATAGTGAATGTATATATTTATGCACTGAACACAGGAACACTCAAAAACATAAAACAGTTAATAACAAACATAAAGGTAGTAATCGATAGTAAAAGAATAACAGCAGGGGACTTTAACACTCCACTTACATCAATGAACAGGTCATCCAAACAGAAAATCAATAAGGAAACGGTGGCTTTGAATCACACATTGGACTAGATCAGTTTAACAGATACATTCAGAATATTCCATCCTAAAGCAGCAGAATACACATTCTTTTCAAGTGCACATGCAACATTCTCCAGAATAGTCACATATTAGGCCACAAAACAAGTTTCAACAAATTCATAAAGATCATGCATATTTTCTGACCATAATGCTATGAAACTAGAAATCAACCACAAGAAAAAAATCTGGAAAGAACACAAATATATTTAGGTTAAATAACATGCTACTAAACAATGAATGGGTTAACCAAGAATCAAAGAGGAAGTAAAAAGTACCTGGAGACAAGTGAAAACAACAGCACAATGGTCCAAATTCTTTGGGATGCAGCAAAAGCCATTCTGAGAGGGAAGTTCATACAAATACAGGCATACCTCAAGAAGTGAGAAAAATCTCAAATAAACTGCCAAGTCTTATACCTTAAGGATGTAGAAAAAGAAGAACAAACAAAACCAAAGCCAGTAGAAGAAAGGAAATTGTAAAGATTAGAGCAGAAATAAATAAAATAGAAACTGAAACAAACAATAGAACAGATTAATGAAACCAGGACCTGATTCTTTGAAAAGATCAACATAATTGATAAACCTTTAGCCAGACTCATAAAAAAGCAAGAGAGACAGACAGAGACAGAGACAGAGGTAGAGAGAGAGAGAGATATCTCAAATAAAGAAAATCAGAAATGAAAGAGGAAAAATGCAACCGACACCATAGAAACACAACAGATTATGAGAATATTATTAAAAATTACATACTAACACATTGGAAACCTAGTAGAAATGGATAAATTCTTAGAAACATACAACCTCCCAGACTGGATCAGGAAGAAATAGAAAATTGGAACAGACTGATTTCCAGCAATGAAACAGTAATCAAAAAAACAACCAACAAACAAAAGTCCAGGACCAGAGGGATTCACAGGTGAACTCTACCAAACATTTCAATACTCACAAATCAAACAACACGATATAGCCCATCAAGTGAAAGGACATAAACCATATGATCAATTTAATTTTTTTTTCAATGTTTATTTATTTTTGGGACAGAGAGAGACAGAGCATGAACGGGGGAGGGGCAGAGAGAGAGGGAGACACAGAATCGGAAACAGGCTCCAGGTTCTGAGCCATCAGCCCAGAGCCTGACGCGGGGCTCAAACTCACGGACCGCGAGATCGTGACCTGGCTGAAGTCGGATGCTTAACCGACTGCGCCACCCAGGCGCCCCATCATATGATCAATTTAATAGACACAGAAAAATCATTTGAAAAAGTACAACATTCATTCATTATAAAAACCCTCAACAAGATAGTTTTAGAGGGAAAACACCTCAATAAAGGCCATATATGAAAAAAAAACACAGCTAACATCATACTCAGCAGTGAAAACCAGAAAGCTTTTCCTCTAAGGTCAGGAATAAGACAAGGATGTCCACTCTCACCATTTTTCTTCAACATAGTACTGAAAGTCTTAGCCATAACAATCACACAATAAAAAGAAATGAGGCATCCAAATTGGTAAGGAAGAAGTAAAACTTCCACCATCTGCATATGACATGATACTATACCTATCAAACCCTAAAGATTTCACCAAATAACTATTAGAACTGATAAATGAATTCAGTACGTTTCAGGATACAAATTCAATATACAGAAATACATTGCATTTCTATATGCTAGTAATGAAGCAGAAGAAAGAGAAATTAAGAAAATGATCTTATTTACAACTGCATCAAAAATAATAAAATCCCAAGGAATAAACTTAAGCAAGGAGTTCAAAGACCTGCACTCTGAGAACTATAAAACACTGATGAAAGAAATTGAAGAGAACACAAACAAATGGAAAGTCATTCATACTCACATATTGGAAGAACAAATATTATTAAAATTTCCATACTATCCAAAGCAATCTACTTGTTTAATAAAATTCCTATCAAAATACCACAGCATTTTTCACAGAACTAGAACAAACAACCCTAAAATCTGTTTGGACCCACTATAGACCACAAATTGCCAAAGCAATCATGAGAAAGTAAAACAAAGCTGGAGTTATCACAATTCCAGATTGCAAGCTATATTACAAAGCTGTAGTCATCAAAACAGTGTGGTGCTGGCACAAAAACAAACATATAGATCAACAGAACAGAATGGAAAGCCCAGAAATAAACCCATGATCATATGCTAAATTAATCTATGATAAAGGAGGCAATAATATGCAATGGGAAAAAGTCTTTTCAACAAATAATGTTGGGAAAACTGGACAGCTACATGCAAAAGAATGAAACTGGACCACACTCTTCCACGATACACACAAAGAACCTCAAAATGGAGTAGAGAGATAAATATGAGACCTGAAAGCATAAAAATGCTACAAGAGAGTACAGGCAATAATTTCTCTGACATTGGCCATGCCAACTTTTTATCTAGGTATGTCTCCTGATGCAAGGAAAGCAAAAGCAAAAATAAACCACTGGGACTTCATCGAAATAAAAAGCTTCTGCTCAGCAAAGGAAACAATCAATAAAACTAAAAGACAACCTACTGAATGGGAAAAGATATTTGCAAATGACATACCTGATAAGGCTTAGTATTCAAAATATATAAAGAACTATACAACTAAACACTGAAAACAAATAAATAATCCAGTTAAAAGTGGGCAGAGGATAGGAACAAAGAAGATATCCAGATGGTCAACAGACACATGAAAAGATGCTCAACATCACTCATCATCAGGAAAATGCAAATCAAAATCACAGTAAGATATCACCTCACACCTTTCAGAATGTCTAACATCAAAAACATAAGAAACAACACGTATTGGCAAGGATGTGGAGAGAAAAGTACCCTCATGTATTGTTGGTAGGAATGTGAACTGGTGTAACCACTGTGAAAGACACTATGAAGGTTCCTTAAAAAATTAAAAATAGAACTACCATTTGATCCAGTAATTTCACTACCAGATATTTATCCAAAGAATATGAAAACCCTGATTTGAAAGGATATATGCACTCCTATGTTTATTGGAGCATTATTTACAATAGCAAAATTATGGAAGCAACACAACTATTCATCAATAGATGAATGGATATATATACAATGGAATATCATTCAGCCATAAAAAAGAATGAAATCTTGCCATTTGCAACAACGTGGATGGAACTAGAGAGTATAATGCTAAGTGAAATAAGTCAGTGAGAGAAAGACAAATACCATATGATTTCACTGATATGTAGAATTTAAGAAATAAAAGAATAAAGGGGGAAAAAATGAAACCAAAAAAAAAATAGACTCTTCAGAACAAATAGATGGATACCACAGGGAAGGTGGCTGGGAGAATGAATGAAATAGGTGATGGAGATTAAGAGTACACTTACCTTGAAAAGCACTGAGTAATATATGGAATTGTCGAATCACTATATTACACAACTGAAACTAATATAACACTATATGTCAACTACAATGGAATTAAGACTTTTAAAGAATTATATCTTAGTACTCAGTTATTCTATTCTTTTGGTAATGGAAACCCATGCATATGTACACCAAAAGACATGTACAAGAATGTGTGTGGTCTCCTTCTATGTCTTAGAGAAAAAAATATCTTGAAAACTAAATGAGACTTCTGTTTTCCAACTTGGAAGTCATCACTTCCATTCTCCCAAGAAGAATACAGCTGAACCCATTAAAATCCAATAACTTTTCTTAGATTTGCCAAAATGTTGAGTCACAAGGCAGACCAACGCCTCCCAAGTTGGAGGCACAGGGGAACACAGAGTATCATAACTTACCAGGAGCAGAAGCCCCAGAGAAACTGGCTGGTGGAGTCAGTACCATAGTAGGAAAAGTTAAACTATAATCAACAAATTCCTGGAGCATCAATATGCACAAAGCTTGAGAGTTAAAAAATAGGGGTGGGCAGTCTGAGGGGGGCTCACACTTTCATGAGTTATCTCTAAGACCTCCATCAAGACCTCTGAATGAAGATTAGAGAAAAACTGACTCCTGTTTCCTTCAGGGAGGAGAAAGTAACCATTTTGAAATATGTTCAGAGCATTTTGAACTTCTTAACAAAAGCCTGCCCTCAAGAGAAATCATTTCATCAGAGCCTAACCACTTTGGGTTTTACCAGAGCCTAACAGTCCTGGGAGAAGATAATCACTCAACTCCAACTTCCTCCAGCCTTCCGGTCTCACCTAAGCAGAGATGGGACATAGCTGAGAAGCACTTTTGAAGATCAAAGCCCAGGGGCACGGACTCACTAAAAGATTGAGACCTAATCATGACACTATAAAACATTTTTCCTTACCCCACTCCTTACCACCACATCAATAAAACTTCTACACAGGAGACTACAAAGGGAAGAACCATAAGCCCAGTCTTAATTTAAGAAATTTCAAGGAAAACACAAAGACAGTGAGGGATAAAAAATATGACAACAGATGAAATTTGGCCTTTAACACTTGCAGCTGCAGCAAATAGCAAACACAGCTCATTCCTACCCAGATAAACATAAAACCTCCTGCTAATGGCTTTCAACAAAAATTTACAAGGCATACTAAACAAACAAACAAACAAACCACCCCCCCCCCAAACACACACACACACACACACACACACACACACACACACGCACAGCCTCAAGAGACAGAGCCATCAGAACTAGATTCAGATATGGCAGAGATTTTGGAATTAACAAACTGGGAATTTAAAATAGCTATAATTAAGATAATAAGGGCTTAATGGGAAAGGGGGACAACATGCAGATACAAATAAGTAATGTCAGCAGAAAAACAGGCACTCCAAAAAAGAATACAAAGGAAATAGCAGAAATCAAAAAACACTGTGATAAAAATGCAGTATAACTTTGATGGGCTCATCATTACACTAGACATAGCCAAGGAAAGAACCAGTGAACTCAAAGATATATCAATAGAAATTTTCCAAACTGAAAAGCAAAGAGAAAAAATAATGAAAGAAACAGAACAGAATATTCATGAATTGTGGGACAATTAAAAAAAGTATAATGTATGCATAATGAGAACACCAAAAAGAGAGGAAAGAGAGAAAGAAGAATACTTGAAGAAATACTTAAAGAAATACTTGAAGAAATACTTGAAGCAATGGTTGAGAACTTCCCCAAACTAATGGCAGACACTGATCCACAGATCCAGGAAGCTTGGAGAACATTAAGTAGGCAAGTACTAAAAAAATCTACATCTAGGCATATTATATTCAAACTTCAGAAAATCAAAGGCAAAATCTTGAAAGAAGCTGGGGGTGAGGAGGAATACCTACATACAAAGGAACAAGGATAAGAATTGCATCAGACTTCTCCTCAGAAACCATGCAAGCAAGCATGAAACAAAACCGGCAAAATTATCCTTCAAAAGTAAAAAAGAAATAAAAGCTTTCTCAAATAAAACTTGAGGGAATTTGTTGCCAGTATTTCTGCCTGGAAAGAAATGTTGAAAAAAGTTCTTCAGAGGCGGAAAATGATATAGTTCAGAAACTTCCTTCTACATCAAGGAGAGTATTAGACAAGGAATAAATGAAAAAGCTTCTTGTTTCCTCCCTAAGGTAATGGCACCATGACCAGCACCTGGACCCTCTTAATACATGCTGAATAATTTGGACATGGAGCACCAGGGATCATTGACTAAAAGAAGAAAAACATAGAAGACTTACTCCTTTCACCCATGCTGAAGATATTGTAATGGACATGGTAAGTTCTCTGATTCATGGAAGGGAAGAATGTACTCTAAAGAAACTAGGCAAAACTGTAAATAAAATATGAAAATATGATGAAAGTTTTTTTACCCTCAGCTTTATAGATACAAATAATTTATTTTGTCTTATGCAGCAGAACATTTTGTTATTATATTGTAATGCTAGTTAAATGGTGACATTATTTTGAGATCAATCATTGAGAATTTAAAGAAAAGGGAATTGAATATTTGCACTGTAGACATTATGAACTCTTTAAGAGCCAAAAATTATTACAGATTTTTAAACTGGAAATGAAAAAGCCATATTCGGAGTGCCTGGGTGGCTCAGTCAGTTGAGCATCTGACTCTTGATTTTGGCTCAGGTCTCAATCTCACATGAGATGGACAGCACAGAGCTTGTTTGGGCTTCTCTTTCCCTCTCTCTGCCCCTCCCCTGCTCACACACTCTCTCTCTCTCAAAATAAATAAACATTTCTTTAAAAAGGCCACAGAAACAACATCCTTCAAGTTTTAATTTCGAATAAGGTAAATATTGATCACTATAACCCACATAAACAAAAAGCCCTTTGGGTCCTCTCACTGCCCCCTCTCCACCCCACCTCCTTTTAAATTTTGTTTTTTCAATGTTTTTTATTTATTTTTGGGACAGAGAGAGACAGAGCATGAACGGGGAAGGGGCAGAGAGAGAGGGAGACACAGAATCAGAAACAGGCTCCAGGCTCTGAGCCATCAGCCCAGAGCCTGACGCAGGGCTCGAACTCACGGACCGCGAGATCATGACCCGGCTGAGGTTGGACGCTTAACCGACTGCGCCACCCAGGCGCCCCCCCCCTCCTGCCCTCCTTTTAAAAGTAAAAGGTTATTGAGGAGGGCACCTGTTGGGATGAGCACTGGGTGTTGTATGGAAACCAATTTGACAATAAATTTCATAATAAGAAAAAGGTTATTGAAACCAAAAAAGTGAGAAAACCACAGAGGTTTATTATCAACTGTAATAGGTCCTTTTCTTGGTATTGTTATGGAATTCTATGCAACTACCTAAATCCCTGACTGGACCTAGATTTTTGGTGTTTCTAGCTTTGAAAGATGGTTTTGGTGACCTGAGAGACTTGGACCATAGTTAGCTTTTTTTTTTCTATTTTCTTATTTTCTCTACTTTCTCTGCCCCACGTCCTTCATTTCTTTCTTATTATTCAGTTTTCTTTTTCTCCTTTTCTTACTTTATTTTTTTCTTATTTTTATTTCATTTCCCCTTTTTTCTATTTATCTTTCTTTCTTCTCTTTCTCATTTTTATTTTATCTCTACCTTTATATTTTTTCTATATTTTTTCCTTTTCTTATTTTTTCTTATTTTTAATTTTTTCTTTATTTTCATGTTTCTCTATTTTCCTTTTTCTCATTTTTTCTTTCCTTTATGCTGTAATTTTTATTTTTCCCACTTTTTAATCTTTTTTCTCATTTTTCTTCTTAAGTTTAGTTTGTTACTATTGTTAGTAATACATGCTAAAAGGCCTCTTGCCAATCTCTGCTCAAGAGAAGACCCATGTTTGGCAACTACTGGCTCCTCAAGATCACTGCCAAGATTACCCTTACCAAAGTGAAATTGGCTGGACACATTGTGGCTGGCTAAGTGGTGGCCGCCAAGATCACCAACAAAAGTCATCAGAACTCCTCCAGGCTCCAAGACTATCCCTTGAAGTTCAGATCAGCGAGTGCTGGACACCAACAACTGTGGATGAGAGCTGTGCAACTAGTACATGCTGCTTTGTGTGTATGGCTTGACTGGTCGGTCTATAGGCTACATGCAGTAGAGAAAGGAGGTGTGCAAATTGCTGCGTTCCCTCTAAGGAGCTCAAATTAAGAAGGTATCCAGCACTCCAAGGCATTCAAAAGTATTGTATCTAAAAGAACTGCTAACCTTACGTTTAAGGAATTACCAGGAGCCACTTGGGAGACAAAAGGCCAGCCAGCCATAGCTGCAAGTTCTTCCTTTACCACCACCTGGGTGAAACTTCAGAGACTGGACTATTTTTCCTAGGGTACTTTTCCTCTTTCCTGCTTTTCCCTTTTCTTCCATGTTCATGGGGGAGATGGCTGTATAGAAATAAATGCAATAAAAATATTTAATAGGGAAGCATTTACTATCTTATTTTATGAGTTGCTTTTAAGTGATAGATTATAGGAGATGATTATTGATTTCATTGGTTTTCATTTGTATTTGTCTTCGAGAACATAGGCTATCACTTTTTTGAGCTGGTTTTATAGCAATAGTATTAATATCAACAAACAACAATACAATTTATGACTGGCCAAAGATTTCTATACCATTCCAATTATTTTTAGCCACAAATAGCCATTTACCAGACTGGAAATGAATGATGAGTGAAGTTGAGCAGCTTATTGAAAATCAGAGCTGGTGAGTGACTGAGCTTATATTGTGTGATTATGATCTCAACCTGTGCTATGTGGCCTCCTTTGACTCAGGTCTGGAGGCCTCTAGAGTCCTGTTTTGGTAGCCTTTTAAGGTTAGTTATATTGTGTCTCTCAAATGAATACTTGAAAGTCATATGAGAGATCAGACAGCTAATTGCCTTGTGTAGTAATTTTCAGTGCTCTTTGTGAACTAATTTGCCTGTAGTCCCCTAAGTTGTTCTCTGGACAAGCAGGACATAGTTCAAATTCTACTTTGAAAATGTGGAAGAAAACACAGCTGTCCAGAGTGCTGGAAATACTTACAGTGTATGCAGCCCCACACCGTTTAGTCTTAAAGGCCCTTTGGCACACAACTGGGCCTCCCTGGTATTACGGCTTTAGCAGAAGCCTAATCCAGATCTAAATCAGAGGATGGTGTCTATAAAAGTGGTCTCCTAGCTCTTCACCTACCTCATATCAAAATTTCTTTTGAGTTAGTTAGCAAATGTAGAATAATGTAGGAAGACGAACATCTCTTATATATTCTCAAATTCATTTATTAAACTAGAAGATCTCCCTTTTCCTATCCCAATCTTTTTCTATTAATATACAAATTAATTTATCCAGGAAATTAATATTTTGACTTAATATTTGCAGATATGAAGAGCTGGATATGCATATAATACGTACAAAAAAGTACTTCTGAAACAAATACGTTTATTGGCTAGTGGCTATTTTCTTGTATGGTGCTAGAACTAGAAATATGAGTAAACTATAATACTTGTCCTCAAGAAGCTAACATATTAGTTGGGGATTTATTCCTAAGTATTTTTTGCATTGCTTCAAGTACCTAGCACCAAGCAAGTAATAAAAAAGTATCTATTTGCATTTATTTTTTGAATGGTGGAAACAACTGTGAAGGAAAGGCACATAATGCAGCCTGGGAGGGACAGGGGTTTAGGTTGCTTGGCAAGTTAGCTATAAAGGAAAGACGGTAGCAGGGTAGACCTTCAGAGATATGGCACTCAGAAAGACAGCAGAGTATACATTTTAGGGTACATTTCAGCAGTGAACACAGGGCTGTGTATATGATGGAAACAGCACCCCTTTCACCCAGACAGGTAGAGCAGAAGAAACAAATGCTCGGCTGTTGGAGGCTAATGAAATCAGAAAGCACGCTTCACCTCTTTACAGAGTTGACTAAAACATAGACACTTAATTAAGAAGCTTTCAAATGCACAAATTCAACTCTTTTCAGAAGATGTTCTACAGAATACAAGATGCTTTGTATATTAATAAATACCATTTAATAAATAGGTCCAAGGTCAAACTGGTTCAGAAAATGTAAATATCCATTGTGAATCTTAAGAAGAGATAAATCTGCAGTTTTCCAGAAGGTTTGGGTAGCTTTTCACCTGAGCATCTTGAGAAACTGGTTCTCAGAGTGCTTGCTGGGAAATGCCATGTCAGCACGTGGATACTACCTGGCTAGTCTAATAGATCCCATTCTCCCTGAAGACATGCTGACTCTCCTGAGATCACACAAGCCAAAAACAGGCCAGAGGGAGGCAACTGCAGACCTGTTAATGATGGGAAGACCCAAAAATGCAGAGTGAAAGTGTTCTAGATATTTGATTTTCAACTTAAAGCTGCTGTGTGCTATGTGGTAAGCCCTTCGGCTCTCCAAATGCTAGTTTTCTGCTATGGCCAAGAAACATTTCCTCCTGTCTTCTCTCACTTCTTTGCTGACCTCAGTACAGTGAGTGACTCATGTGGATATTAAAGTTAACAGCTGTTTGTATAGCTAACCTATTAGTCAGGAGAAAGTAGGAATTCTTGATAGGGATAGGAGAAGTTGATTGGGAAATAATTTCATCTGTTTCAGTCCCCAGACACTTGGGAAAATTGTGTCTTCCAAAAACTCTAGTTTTCAGACTCCCAAAAAAGGTAGTTAAAAATTTTATTTGAAAGCTACGTAAGAGTCACCCTCTCGTCTCTATTGGAGACATCAGGTTATTTGGCAAGGGCTCATCACTCAGAGAGGATCTGACCTACTTTTGGACATCAAAGGGAAAAAAGACAATAAATTTCTCCTGATTCCACAGAGCCTTGAGTCTTGGATCACCTGCATAAAGTGATCATTGCCCCATTTACCCTCCTGATGTCAGTATGTATCTCCCAAGTGTTAATTTCAATAGGCAATACATATTTTTTGTGATCCTCATACACTTGTAAAATCCTATATTTAAAAAGGTCTTTACAGATCACATAGGATAGAGCAGTCAGCTTGATTGTGTTCTTCCACTATTTGTAGAAGTAGCCTTTATAATGCATCTACAAGGATGGAGAAGATCCATATGCAAGAGGAGGAAATGGTAGGCAGAGATTGAGGCCCACGGGAGATGTTGAGGGGGAATAGCTCTTATGTTTGCCTTTCTCTCATGATTGACCATGGCCTCTGTGCCTTGTGTGGGATTAGGTTAGAATAGTACAGTAGTGATAGGGTGAGAGCATTCACACTGGAAAATATACAGAGAACAATTGTGTATTAAGCTTTGTTATATATACCTCACTCCCATTCTGTTGGGTGTCTGTTATGTCTAGTTTATACCCTTAGCATCATTTCATCCATATAAAAATCTAACATATAAATGCTTAACTTTTGAAAGTTACATTGTTTCTAAAATAAAATCTGTTTGAATGTTGAAATCTTCAGCTACCATCCTTCCCTCTCTTTCCCCCTAAAGTCCCTCATATATACTGACTTATCCTTAAGAAGTAGCATTTTCTTGAAATCATTAGTAAAGATTAATTAGATACTTCCTCAGTTGCTTAGACATGTGTATTAAGACACAAAAAATAGAGCTACTCAGCATTTATGGTGCAAAGAAATGTGCATTATTTTTAAGTAACTTGGTGTTGAAGCATTGCAGTTTTTGTGTCTCCCATATGTGAGGTAAAAAATCTGAGACATTCATTAGTTTTATAAGTGTCATTTAAAGGGGAAGAAAATAGAGACTTCTGTGCATTTAAGGGAGTGATAATTCACACATGTATTTCTGGCTTGTAATTTGAGGGAATGAGAATAATGTTTTTATTTGGGGCATGTACTTCTAAGAATAAGCACAATATGTTAACAAGGCAAGAGAGACTCAGAATACTACGTTATCCTTCTTTTCTCCAGAATAGGTTAATGACTTACCATTCAGGGCTTTCTCCTTTGCATTTTCCCGTCTTTGCAGAAGATGTCACAAAGTTTCACAAGCCCCTCTTTGACAATCCACAGCTGTTTAGATTTCACTTGAGTGCACCCGCTCACATTCCCTGCTCAGGGTTTAGCCACCACAATAGATCACCTGAGCTGCAGTGTGCTCCCCTCTGTCCTCTCAAATGGCCCCTGGGCATAGGGGACAGAGATCTCACGTAGCAGAGGACTCGTGAGTTTTTTCAAGAGACAGCCTGCTTGGTGAGGTCACTGAACAGTCCTGAAAGGGTCCTTGATTGAAAACTTTGTGGTATGGTTTCCTTTCGCATGTTCTTTAGACCAAGGAACAACCCTTTTGACATGGACTTTCCTCTCAAATATGTCTAGCACAGTGCCTGAAATGTAAAAGGGCTTGATAAATAGTATCTTTCCTTTTTCCTGCAAGAGAGTTATTATTTAAAAAAAAAAAGAACTACAGGGAAGTTTAGAAAAGCACGAGTCCATGTATAGCTGAGAAATGTACAGAAATGTTTTGTGGGGGGGTGGGGCGCCTGGGTGGCTTAGTCGGCTGAGCATCCAACTCTTGGTTTTGGCTCAGGTCATGATCTCATCGTTTGTGAGATCGAGCCCCACTTCGGGCTCTGTGCTGGCAGCATGGAGGCTGCTTGAGATTCTCTCTCTTTCCCCCCAACTCTCTCCCTCTCTCTCAAAATAAATAAATAAACTTAAAAAGAAGAAATGTTTTGTGGATGAGGCTGAGTTGAGTCAAGCACTGAAGAACAGGTTCACTCATTCATTTGACAGATGCAGGAGCCTACCCACTACATTTCAGGTACTGCTACACATGAGAATACAATGGTGACCAAAAATAAACACAAGAGTTTACGATTGGGGAGGCAAACATTCATCAAATGACATATAAATAAATATAAATTTACATGGCAAGCAACCTAAATGCCCAAAAGGAAATGGTGGAAATAAATTATATGTCCTCTTGATTTGATCTTATGTAGACACTGAAATTGTTTCAAATAATGTAAAATGATTACAATAACACTGGATATTTAAAAAGTGGGGCATATGCCTATGCACAGGGAAGTTGATTATATACCACATTGAATAGCTGTTATCCCTGATGAGAAGATTTTGAAGCACAGACCGTGTTCTCACTAAAGAGTAACATTTTGCCAGGAGGCATTGTTATCTATTGTTTGAGTTTACAATTAGAGCCTCTGCATGCTTCAATGAGGAACTAAAGTTTTAACATGCCTTCGCTCCCTTTCACCTGTTTCTTTTTGGTTTTGATGTGTGGGGAGTAAAGTAAAGATCCCTGAGAGAATAAACTTTATTTTTTTTCCTGAGAGCGTAAACTTTAAAATTGTAAATAAAACATGCTTTTAGTGGTCTTATCTATGTAATAATGTATTAATAAATTATTACCTGGAATTTTGTCTGAAAGAACCAAAGAATGTTTGGTTTTACCTTAGGAAGAAACCTAGCTTCAAAGAAATTCAGTTTTGGTGAATTTCTCCTATGAGACTTGAATGGCTATGAGAGATACTACTAACGTTCACTGATACCTAGTTCTATTCTCCTTCAGGGGCACACACAGGGGGACTGTTCTTTCCTGACTGCTTATAGTTGGGTGTGTCCCTGTGAAGAGTTTTGGCCAATGGTGAAGATCCTTTCTGATTCAGATTTTACAAAATGCCAGTAAGAGACCCACCAGTTTGGCTCTTCCTTGTGAAGCAAAGGTAGAAACACATGCTGACAGGAAGACTCCTTCAACTTGGGTCCCTGAGTCATTACTGAGCAGAGACCTACTAACCTCTCCCTACTGCTCCCACCTACCACCACCCCAGGCCCCCGGTGGACATGTAATATAAGTGAAAGATAAACCCTTGTTGCTTAAGCCACCTAGATTTAGAGTATTTGGGGTTACCATAGCTAGCCTAACCCAAATGACACAGAAAGCCATTTCAGCTCTTTTTTCCTGGCATTGGCTTCCCCAAAGATCAAAAGAGCCTCCTAAATATCTAAGTTTTCTATTATAACAGATTTCCATGATGCTGCCACTTTCAATGGACAGTGGAACTTTCTTTTAGAACAAAAGACAACATTGTGGGGAAGATTACATGAAATGCCTGGAGAATGATTTCCTTCTGTGATTTCTAAAGACTGTGTGTATTTAGTGCCAAGTACCCACATGACAAATGAAGAATTCAATCAAATGTCTATGTGATCTCAAGCATCTCTGGATGGTTGGTATCAGACAAAACATCTGGTTGACTGCTGGAACTGGAAAGTTCTGCAGTGGATATTTAGCATTGTCCATAAATAGGCCTAAAGTCAATAATGCAGCCTGAGTTTGGGCATAGAAATCTGTTTGGTGAAGTGGACTAGAAATAGATTTATGCAGAAAACAGACTAGATGTTTTGTTAAATGCCTTACAGCTCTAAAAGTTGGAGATTTGTTCTCCTGCTAAAAGATATCCCTTAATAGTCCACTGTTAGCAATAGACCAGTTTCTTTTTTTTTTAAATACAAATTTCCTCTCTTAAAATGCAACTATGACTGAGATGATCATCAAATTTTGTCCTATACACATGAAAATCTTACAAGGAAAGATTGGGTGTTTACATAAGCTAAGGCAAGCTGTAAACTAAAAAATGGATAATTAGAGAAAAATATAAAGAGGGAAGAGGCAATCTCAGGGAGTGGGCAAGAGCTCTTCAAATTAAGTGATACAGACATCTCCCAAAGTTCTGTTCTTCTTATGGAGATGAAACTTATTCTTTTTCCTCCTAAAATGGGATTTTCATACAAAATGTGCAGATGGATTCTGGAATTCCTGAGACAGACAGACAGACAGATAGACACACACACACACACACACACACACACACACATGCAAACACACAGAGATAGAGACAGAGACATAGAAAGGAAGAGTTTTTTTCATAATCAAAGACTCAGCATGTATGCCATGAATAAGAAAGTTGAAAAAAAAAAGAAAGTTGATCAACATTATGTTTGAAGAAAAAAGCATTGATTTTCATATGATTATTTGGGCTACTTTTCCACATTAAACAATATTTTAGTGCTAGCCAATGATTTCCACTTTTGAATGTACTGTTCTCCAGAAATTGATGCAGTTTAGAGAGGCAGTGGCTGTGATCACGGCTCCATCTCCCCAAAGCAGAGAGTCCCGGTCCGCTTCATAATTGTCTGCCAGTCTCGTGTCTGCCTGGTGTCAGCTACATTTGTTCTGGGAAATTTGCTGCTCCACTGCTGTTGGCCTCACAAAAGTCTCACAAATACTTCAAGGTCATGTACAGTGTCCTCTGGAACCAAGTGGAGGAAACCCCATTTCCTGCTAGAATCAGTTGAGCTTCTGGTACAAAAGGTCACTATTGGCTACAACCTCTTGTGTGGCTCTGGAACTCACTGAGGGAACTGGTCCAAGCAGACATGGGTGTGGAGCAGGAATTGGCCTGCCATTAATTTACTTGGCCTCATGCTGATGAATAATAATGACTTCGATGTCACTGATTTTTATCTAATGGGAGCATAAAGGATTTTAAATCCCCAAACTCCCATCAACTTCTATGCAACTAATTGAAACTTAAAGCACTGGCATTTTTCTTCCTATTGTTGCTTAGGACAGCTATTTAATAGAAAATATGTAGAAATGTCTGGATGTAGATAACATTTCAACTGATTTGATTATAATCAGATTCCTGCATCCCTTCCTTCAAATCACTGAGGGTGATTGTTCAGAATGATAGTTTTACATTGTACGTCTCAATGTAGCTAATCCAATCTCATCATTGTTTTAAAGTATTAAAACTCCCAGAGACCGATTCCTCTTCCTCCTCCTCTTCCTGCTTTGTTTTTCCTTGTAAGCAATGCACTGCAGCCTATAGAGCTAAGCTGGTAATAAACATGTGATTATAGTCAATAATCATTCCCCCTCCTTTTTTTTTTATAGCCAATGTCAGTGCCAATTCTCCACCTTAGGTCATGAGTGTCCTGTTACTTCTGATCGCCAAACTTCAGTGCGTTGTCACTTGCATCAATCATTTTTACTCTCTGCCTATTTTGGGAGATAGTCTTATTTGAGTTTCTTGAGTTTCTACGTCTTGCTGGATGTGCCAACACCCAGGCACATCCCTATGTGGCTCTATCACCCAGGCCTTTTCTCATGTTTGTTTATGCAGCTGGTAACTCGTGAGATGAGGTAATATTTGGGCATAGAGCAGGCCAGCTCACTTCTTGCTAGAAAAGCAGTGGATTCCCCAAGCTCCACTGATGCTTGCTGTGCTATGAATAATGAAGTCCTTTGCATCTGACCCAAGATCTTGGGTCTTCTGCTAAGCACCCAGACAACTGTTATAGGCTAACTTCACAGCTTATAAGTGAGATAAAATCAAATCCAGAACCAATAGTCTATACCAACTGGATTGCTTTTATGTATGTGCTTTTGCCCCCAAATAGTAAGCCCCTTGAGATCAATAGTCTGAGTCATGTTTGTACTGCCTTTGGTAAACTTAAATAAACATTCAGTAAGTGTTCACTGGCAATGATGATATCAACTTATACCATGAAGAGGTGAAATTTTGATATCAAGACAGCAAGGATATCATTGTGGCAACCTGTAATGCCATACGATGTCAATTCTTGTTTACTCCTTATTTATCCTAACTCGTGAAGTAGGTGATACTATGTTGTGGAGAGATTTTTCTGTAGGAAACAGATGTGAAGAATTAGACTACAATAAAGAGATATTGAGAATATTGCAGACATGGTTACTCCACACTTCTGTTCCCACCCTAGTGACAAACAGCTTCAGGAAGAGCAGTCATTTGCCATGAAGAAGAAAACTCACTTCAGGGGGAAAAAAGGAGGGACAGAGCTACTAGTCCTCTATATTAATACAGTAGCAAATCTTTGTCTACCTCTTTCCTATTTACTGAGGAGAAAGTGGCAGCTTTCTTTGAACTGAAAACCATCAAATGGCTGTCAAAGGAGCCCAGTAGGCACAAAGATTCTCTGAGTTAATAAGTTACTTTATCTTTTTGAGGTAGAAATCACTCATTTCTCTAACAAGTAAATATATGAACTAATTTCCTTCTCATTTCAACAGACACTCTTGTAATGCTAAATGATGCACCAATATGGTATATTGCTATGCTAATTCTATGCTTGGAAGGTGTTCCCAGGAAAGCAAACTTATTGGTGTGATGAACATGAGAATTCCTGTCTCTTATCTCCCATGGCAGAGAGCATCATTGATCTAAAGCCCCTGCAACCTTGCTATGAAATCCATTGCCATGTTTGCACAAAGTTCATGCTTCTCAGGTGCTGCTCTCACTCAGTGAGTGTGGCAGGAATACGATAGCAGGTCCATTCCTGAAATGTGTGGGACTCTTCAGGGGTGACTTTGGTTCAGGATGCCCCAACAGCCTTGTGGAACTCCCCTTAAAAGTGAATTTCCACCAACCTTACTTCCTTGTTTCTATTCCTCTCTGGGGGTCAGATTTGCACCACAGTCTAATGGCTCTCCTGCCCTTCCCCAGCTCTCTCCCCATTTTCTCCCACAAGCATTAGCCCTAATAAATTTCCAGCATGTTCAATCCTGTCTTGGTATTGGCCTCTTGAAAGACATGGACTAACTAAATTGCCTCAAAAATTACCAATGCTATTTGTTGAAAGTGTGGAGATTCTTAGAGCAGTTTGAGAAGTGCATATTATAATCTGAAATTATGAATACTGGATTTATTCATAATAATAAAACTCTGAGAGTTCCAGGAATTTGAGAGGCAATTATAATAAAATACAATTTATACTGTGAACTTCATATTTCAGCAGTTTTATTTTAAGTTTTTATTCTAACTCCAGTTACATTTATCAGGATAGTGGTCTCCCAAATATATCCTTGGCTTTCTCAGACTATCCATTTGTTTACAGAGATTATGTGCCTGAAATGTGCTTGCTTTCTCTTCCTACCACCTTCATCCCTTGTTGTCTTATTTATCCTTCAAGATCAGTCCCAACTGGTTCTGTGAAGTCTTCCTAGCCTCTTCCTAAGCAGAGTATTTCTGTGTTTTTCTTGCTTACAAAGAACTATTATTTAGTATCTGACTCATCACAGTCACTCGCTATCATATTTGTTACATTACCATAAGATATTTGTGTTATCTCTTCTGTGGTGGGAGTTTCTTATGGGGGGTTGTGTTTTATTAGTATATGAGTCCTTCTCCTTTCAAAGAGACAGACCAGCGCCCAGCTCACAGTATATGCTCTGAGCACACTTAGAGAGTTGAATGCAACTACTTTCTTGGTCACTGGCTATTTAATAGGGAAGCACCTGAGAGGTTAGCAAGTTAGAGCCCACCAGTGGGGATAGTTCTTGCTTTTTTTTGCCTGTCTCTTGACTGCTGAGAAATAGTGCTAATCATAAAGTTATATAATGTTCCGTACCAATACTTTTTAAAAAGACAAACATTAATGATTTAAGACCAGTAAATTGAATCTTTGAATTTGAAATTATAACTACCTTCTACAAGCAGAGACAGATCTGACTTCTGACTTTTCCCTCAAATTCTTTCCAAAGGGAATGCCAAACTCCATATTCTATTCCCCTCCTCAGTATGTTGCAGCATTTCTACATTATCTCAACATATTCCCCTTCATACTGGACTTGTTAGGAACTATCAGAATGATTTGTGTTTCTGTGGAGAAAAATCACCTTTTCCTCCCCTGGGATTCACATCTGTTTCTCCTGTCTTCATGAGCCTCTGCCAAAGGCCTGAGACTGTTAGAGATTTAATATCTGGATCCTTTTGAAGTCAGAGCAGAGATCAGGTCCTGTCCTTTCATCTGGACACATAAAGCTGTGATGTGAGCAGAGAGACTTCTGACTGCTGCCAAATTTTTGTTAGCCTCTAGTCTTTGACTCTTGCCCGTGTCTCTGTGTTAAATTGCACTAGAGATGCAGAAACAGATCGGAGAATTTATCTGTAAACAACAATGTCTCAAATGACCATTTTATTTTATGGCTTTGTAAAAGCATGATATGAACATATCGGTGTTCTTTTAAAATATCATGATATAACCCCCTGTGAATGTATTCAACTGTGTTTGATTGCGGGCTTCTGTAGAATAATTCAAATTGGGCTAAGCCTCCAAATTAGGGAATGGTGAAATTTGGGTAAGAAACTTCTGGCCACAAGGTAAGGCAAGGTGAATATAAACTTCTCCTTTGTCTTCTCTATTCCTGCAAAATGTAATAGCTCTCTGTTGGGTATATACAATTTTACTAGACATAATTGGATATGTTTGGGGCTTGATTTTAAATTCATTCATTGTAATAGAAACTCTGCAATTTTAGGGTGATTTGCAAGGTTTCATGTAAGACGTTTGGCAGTAACTCAGGCCCTGTGGGTGGTAGGCTTAGCAAATATTTCTAAGGTTCCTCTCTGGTCCATATGTCTATATATATGGTACCCTATTATAGCCATCTACTTTACTATTTTTCATTATAAGAATGCATGAAACTTTCAGTGGGTTTTACAGAGACCATGAGTAGCCAGGGAGGAAGCATAATACTCATCTCTCTGATTTCAGATCTCCAAAATATAGAATTCTATCTCTCTTTTGCTAAGAATTAGCTTGGCGGTGAGCACAGATTTCCTTTCCTAAGACTCTCCCTGATCTAAAATCTCCTCTCTAATTTCCTTCCTCTATTGAGCTAGAAGCATTTTATTGGGTATGGGGAAATGGTGTGTTGTAGATGACAGGGAATGTAAGCTTTATCTAATTGAAACTTTGGATTTTTTTTCTTCTTTTATATCTGAATCTAGCCTTCTTCACTAAAAAGCCAGAATTATTGCTAACTTTCTTCTCTGTTTCCTTTATTACTCTTCACAGTTTAGAGCATTCATTGATATGTCATTGAACAGAGATGAATTTGTGTGTCTTTGTCAAGTTCCTGTAATAATCCACAGGTCATGTGACCTATGTCAAGATATAATCTTCAAAAATAAACAAGTAACTCACAACACATGCAACAATTAATTCAACATGGATCAACAACATAATATATGAGCTTTCTTATATCTAAGAGTTTCTTAGAAGAAAACACAGTGGTAAATCTTCATGACCTTATATTTTGGCAATGGATTTTTAGATCTGACACCAAAAGCATGAACAGTAAGAGAAAAAGAATAGATAAATTTGACTTCATAGAAATTTAAAAAATTGTGCATCAAAGGACATTATCAAAAAAGTGAAAAGATAACCTACAGAAGGGGGAAAATATTTTCAAACCATTTATCTGGTAAGGATTTAATATCCAGAATATATCAAGAACTCCCAAAACTCGACAAGAGAATAGACAAACAACCAATTAAAAAAATGGGCAAAGACTTGAACAGACATTTCTCCAAAGAAAATATACAAATGGGCAATAAACACATGAATAGATGTTCAACATTACTAATCATTAGGGAAATGCAAATCAAAACCATAATGAGATACCACTTCATACCTACTAGGATGGCTATAACTTCAAGAAAATGGAAAAATAACAAATGTTAGGGAAACTGAAACCTTCATCAATTGCTGGTGAGATTGTAAAATGGTGAAACTTCTGTGTAAAACAGTTTGATGGTTTCTCAAAAAGCTAGATGTAGGGGCGCCTGGGTGGCGCAGTCGGTTGGGCGTCCGACTTCAGCCAGGTCACGATCTCGCGGTCCGTGGGTTCGAGCCCCGCGTCAGGCTCTGGGCTGATGGCTCAGAGCCTGGAGCCTGTTTCCGATTCTGTGTCTCCCTCTCTCTCTGCCCCTCCCCCGTTCATGCTCTGTCTCTCTCTGTCCCAAAAATAAATAAAAACGTTGAAAAAAAAAAAAAAAAAAAAAAAAAAAGCTAGATGTAGAATTATCATAAGACTCAGGAATTACACTCAAATCATTGAAATCAGGGGTTTAAATAGATACTTGTATGCCAATGTTCTTTGGAACACTGGAACATTATTCACAATAACAGAGAGGTGGAAACTACCCAGTGTCTATCAACAAATGAATGGATAAACAAAATACAGTACATACATAGGATGGAATATTGTTAAGCCAAAGAAAGGAATGAAGTTCTGATACATGCTACAGCATGGATAAACCTTAAAAATATTATGCTTAGTGACAGAGGCAGATGAAAAAGGACAAATATTGTATGACACCACTTATATGAAATATCTAGAATAGGCAAATTCATAGATAGAAAAGTAGGTTAGAGTTTACCAAGAGTTGGGAGAACAGGAGAATAGGAATTACAAAATCTCTATTTGGGATGATGAAAGATAGGGGTGATGGTTGCACAACATTGTGAATGTAATGTGTAATGTAATGATGTATAATTCATCACTGAATTATAACCTTAAAAATGATTACAATGGCAGTCAATAAATAAATAAATATGTGGGGTCACTAGGGTGGCTCAGTCGGTTAAGCACCCGACTTTGGCTCAGGTCATAATCTCATTGTTCTTGAGTTCGAGCTCTGCATTGGGCTCTCTGCTGTCAGCGTGGAGCCGAGCCCACTTCGTATCCCTTACTCACATGCTTTCTAGCTCTCTTTCTCTCAGAAATAAATAAACATTTTTAAAATTAAAAAATAATAAAAATAAGTGGTTTTGTTCCCTTATATCATATAGACAAGCCAAATTTGAAAGATGAGTTTAAGCATTAGTTTAAGGCTAGTAGGAACTGATATTTATTCCCAGGAAGATAATTTAGAGTAGAAACAGCAGTGTTTCATAAGACGTGTGAGAAGACATAAATATTTCACCCTTTGCTAGGTTTCCTGTGCCTAGAAGAGAATTCTCTGAAAAAAGCACAGAAGGTTCACTTGAACCTTGTTGTCATTGATAGCTGATGAAGACAATCCACATCAGAGGGTATTTGTGTTGGTGGAAGTTTTCCATTAGCTTCATGTGAGTTTTTCTATAGGAATTAAAAATTTACCTTAAAAATTTTTATATCTTTGTCTTAGTTACTAAATCTAACAGTCTTTGTCAATATCAACAAAACATAATAGATTTCACAAGCACAAAAGTCTTTACTCAACCTTCCTTCCTTCCTGTCTTCCTTCTCTTCTCTTCTCTTCTCTTCTCTTCTCTTCTCTTCTCTTCTCTTCCCTTCCCTTCCCTTCCCTTCCCTTCCCTTCCCTTCCCTTCCCTTCCCTTCCTTTCTCTTCTCTTCCCTTCTCTTCCCTTCCCTTCCCAACTTCAGAGTTGGTAACAGGATCTACTAATACTCTTAAAATAAATAACTTTATTTCTGCTTGGATGACCACCTGGATTAGGACTAAACCTTCTTAACTGTATAACACCTTTCTTCAGGGAAATCTGAAATCTTTGGATTTATTCCTGTTCTAATTTCTTTTGTAATCTTAACCATTTTGGAAGATAAGGGAGATGACAGAAATGAAGAGAAAGAATAAGAAGTAGCCAATAACTAATTTTTTATCCACTTGCATGGTAGCTGACCAGCACATTAAAAAATATCCAGAATTGTGCTTCTTGATGCTAACATACCCTTATTTGGGATTTGCAAAAAAAATTTATGGAAATAAAAAATTATTTGTAATCATATAAAAGCTATGTAATCATATAAAAGCTTCATAATATAAAATGGTATATTAGAGATAAAAATACACACACATATATATATTAAAGATAAAAGATAATATATATATATATTAAAGATAAAAGATACATATGTAACTTAAGGATAAAATATTTGTTATGTCAGAAATTGAATGAGGATAAACAAAGACAGTGACTTTGATTGCTACTAGAAAGAAAACAGCTACAGTGAGCAGAAAAGAAGGATGGGTAAAGAAAGATGAGTACAAAAAATGGGGACTTGTGGAACAATGACATAAAATAAGTGCAAGTAGGGACACTGGTGTCTTTCTCACATGCTTTCAAGAGGCTAGAGTGTTGTAGTGCTAGATTACCTGGGTCTTTTGCCTTTCAAAGCTATTTGTTCACTCTGTCACGCCTGTAGGTTCAGGAGCCTCCTCATCCTCCAGAATACATAGGCACTCATGTTCATATTGCTCTAGTTTCTGCTGCAAAATTGTTGAAAACCAGAATGAGGGCTCCATCATATTCTAAGAAGTCAAAACACCTCAAATACCTCGGGGATACATAACCTCTATAGCAAATTAAACATTTCACAAGATATTTTAACTATTGCAGTCAAAATAACTTCTCTATCAGAAGCAACTGACCAATTTGACCATTGCTTTACATGATCTTCTAAGAAGGCTGTTATAGGTACAGTGTTTTGTCATTGACTCATCTGTTCATTGATTCAAGTACATGTTTTGTAATATGCTACCACCTACCTTTATGAGTACTTAGTTAGTGACTTTTTGATGTAACATGTCTTGAAAAGTTATACTACCTTTCAGACAATTGCTTTTCCCCCCCAGAATAGCAAGATTTTCACATTAAAACACACTGAATAAACATGGCGGTGCTTGGGGACACCTGGATGGCTCAGTGGGTTGAGTGTCTGACTTCCGCTCAGGTCACGATCTCACAGTTTGTGAGTTCAAGCCGTGCATTGGGCTCTCTACTGTCAGCCCAGAGTCCATTTTGGATCCTCTGTCTCCCTCTTTCTCTGCCCCTCCCCCACTTGTGCTCTCACTCAAAAATAAATAAACATTAAAAAAAAAAACCATGGTGGTATTTCAACATTATGATTTCAGGCAAAGATATGCTTACCAATTCACTCAAAACAAGATTTTAGTGCAAGAACAGCATGTGGAACACATTTAAATTGCATACTGTGAAGGATGTACCCAAAATGTTTTCCTCTGTGTACATAAGACAAGGGAAAGAGATGAAACAAAGCATCTTCAGCTAGTTATTCACATGGGCTGTTCTGAAGTGTTCTGAAGTGTTCTTATGGTTATTTAGTCTTTATTTTGCCCTAAAGGTGTGTTTCTGTGCTGTAAGTTGAAGTGTAGATTTGAGTGCCAGACAACTATGAGTCTGAAAATGGTTGAAAATTTGGCAAAGAAAATGATGAAGAATAAACCCTCCAAAGAATGTTTCTCACCCCCCTTTTCTATAGCCCACCATCCACTATAAGTCTTTTATCACATTTTAAGTATGAACTATACTTACTGTAAACTATTAATTACAAGAAGTTACTTTCATCATTTAATGCACATATTTTTCTAAGACTTTATGTATCTAGAGCTTTGGTATTGATAAAGCATCATAAATTTCCCCATCAAATTTAATGGATTTGTATTAAATAAGTTGTTTCACTTCTCTGACCTTTCCTTTTCTTATCATCTGAGCTTTCCTTTCCTCATCATAAAGTGGCCCTGGGGGTGCTGTGAGGTTTTAAAATAAATAAGTGAATAAATAGAAATAAATAAATAAATATCATGAGTAAATAGTTTTAAGCACTTTAGCAGCATTTATTTATATGCTGGTAAATGTTGTGTGAATCATAAATCATTTTTTATGCATTAAATTGCCTATGAGGTATTAAAACTTCATTCTTTGAAAATAAAAAAAAATAAATTTAATGGAGATCTTCATTTAATGGCTCTTCACTTGGTGGCAGCATTTCACAAATGAACTAAAGTCATTAAGCAAAGGAATACACTGATGGAATAAAAAAGAGATGAGTAAGTTATAGCCCCATCCTTGAAGGAACTTGCAATTTTTTAGAGAAGATGAATAGATTTGTACATAAGAATATACAGTATGTAAAAAGTCATGTAAACTATACAGAAATAGGACTATATTTTTTACAAATAAATAAGCATACCTGAGCTTATACACCAAAACTACTCTTATCTCCTTTAAAAAGTTCTCCTGGAAAGTAAACACTGTCATTTCTCAAAAACTTATTTGATTAAAAAATGAGTTGTGATTATAAAGTAATAGGAATGGTGTCACAGAGAAGCACTGGGATGTAAAATGCCCAGAACACAGATAATTGATTTTTCCAAAGGGATGAATATCCTTAAGGATCTTTCCATGACCTACTTAAAGAAGAATATTTTCCTTTCAACATTTTCTATATAAGACAATAACAAGGTTGAGAACAGCTGATACAAAGAATTCAATTGCTAAAGTCCCACACAAGAAGTTAGGTTAAGTTCAGATCCCACAATGTGGACATTTTTGAAATGAGAAATAACCAAACACAAAAGGAAGTGACTTCGAATAAGCTGAATAGACTCATTCTAGGAGATATTCTTTTCCTTGCTTAAAACCATTGTGGGAGTCAGAAGTAGTCTAATACCTTTTTATTCCACAGAGACAAGCATTTTCGGAGTATATTTGTGGACATTGAAGAATATTCAAAAGGAGTTTATATGGCAAGAGAAGTGAGGATAATGAATTTGTGTGTCTGAAAGGGGTCCGCACTCAGCCATAAGCATTGGGACAAGTAAATGGTCACCTCATATGAACCAGGTCAAGATTCAAATTAAGTGAAAGGGAAGATAATACTGAGTCAGGACACAAAGAAGTTCTCTAATGGCATTCTAGAGGCCTCTGACCAGGCTCTTCAGCATGCCCTATGATAATGCTAGTTAGCCTCAGTGCCATCAGACCCACTCATATGACTTGCATATTTTTGTATGTTTATTCCATAATGTGAGTTCATTTCTGTTCAATCAATTCTTTTTTGCCCAAAGTTTAATAAAAATGTAAACATAAAGGTTCTGTCAAGGGGAGGTTCTTGAACTGAATGGATATTGTATTTCTGACCTGAATGGACATTGTATATACTCTTAACGTTCAGATCTGCTGACAAGCAGATATAATATTGGTCCCATTATAGAGTGAACAGGTCCATTAAGTAAACATTCTTACATTAACCAAATATTATTACACCAAGGATTGTACATGGTTAGTGCTTAAATTTTCTCTCTCAAAATAGACATATAGAAGTTTCTTTAGCACTATACTAATAAATACCTCTGTTTCAACAGTATCATCATCCTAAAAGGGTCACAGCAAGGAACTTCAGACTTTGTAAAGTCCCTGCTGATGCCAGTTACTCTGTGTGTGCCTTTCCTGATAGACTCTTTGCTCTTTTCCATCCTGCTCCAGCCCTAAGAAACTGACCTGGAAGGACTGCGTTGTCCAGGCTGATCTGCCCTCTGGATTTTGGTTGGGTTTGACAAATGCAATGCAGGAGACTGGAGAGTGAGAGGAGGAAGAGGTCAAGGTATTTATTCCTGCTGCTCTCTGCCTGGCTTGGCAGTGTCTGCATTCCTTTACAGATGGCCTCAGCTCCTGTCAGGTGGCCGCTCTCCCAGGGTTACAGCTGTTACCATGTTCCAGTACAGCTCTCCTTCGGGACCGCCTGCTGTCACCGTAACATCCTCTGTTGGTTCCTTATCCTTGGCAATCAACCCTCTTCGATTTCCCCGTTTGAATGCTTTCCTGTCCGAAACAGGTATCCTCCATGTATTATTTTCTCATACATTATTTTTTTCTCAATAACACAAACATTTATTGATACCATTTATACAGCAAATTAGGTTGAAAGTGAAGTTTGGATGGCTCGAATTCACCATTTGTTTGCGCACAAAAGTATTCTCTTATTTATAACAAACCGTTTTTCTTTGGCATCCATTAGTTTTTTTCCAAATATTGGCCTGTGTCAAATGTTAAAAAATCAATTTAGTTTCTATCACACAAGACTAAAAGTGATTCCACAGACAGTTGACTGTATGATGACCTAAAACATCTGATGTTAAATGTCATTAAAAACTGCTGTTTGATCACCTTTGTCAGTTTGTGTTATTTAAGACAGAGAAGGCTGGGATTTTATAAATTCCAAGTCCTATTTGAACAGTCCGCATATAAAAGTTGTCTTTTCATTTGGTGAAGTGGTATCCATGAAGCCGTGGACCTCTGCATTCTTGTCTCTGCTGGTCAGTAAGAGCCATCCTTCCAGCTGTCATCATTCAGAAGACCAGAGGTTTTAGGAGCTGGCAAGGATCTGTGAGCAGGCTGTACAAGTTTACTGTGAGGCTCCGGTAAACCCTAGCAGAAGAGGGGAGAATCCAGGCATTCTCAGCAAGCCACTTCTCACTGCGGTTGTTTCTGCAGATTTAGTAGAAGTAGTGCTGTGGACCTTGTTGGATGTGCTGGGATTGTGCTCTGAACCATGGGAGGCCCAGGTGGGGAGGTGGTTTGTCCGAGCCGTGTCATTTCTTTGCTACTGTAAGAACCAGAGCTGTGATTACTAAATGCTTTTATTGGTTGCTGAAAAGCCAGAGGAGATAGTACTGCAGGGAAGTGGAATTAGCTTGGAGAAGATATGGCTGAAGCCTGAGGTTGCATGTGAAGTGTTCCTCCATTTGGCACTTGAAAATTTAAATCATTTCTGTTGCTTTTCACTGAGTCAACCGGCAAATTAGATGTTTGGGACTCTCATGCATTATTTATTTATTTAATTCCCACAATGCCACTGTGAGAGTTATCACTCTAAAAGTCACAAAACAGGGGCGCCTGGGTGGCTCAGTCAGTTAAGTGTCCGACTTTGGCTCAGGTCATGGTCTTGTGGTTTGGGAGTTTGAGCCCTACGTCGCGCTCTGTGCTGACAGCTTAGAGCCTAGAGCCTGCTTCGGATTTGTGTCTTCCTCTCTCTCTGCCCCTATCTTGCTTGCACTCTCTCTCTCTCTCTCTCTCTCTCGGAATTAAATAAACATTAAACATTTTTTAAAGGTCACAAAACAGAATCATACCTACCAAAAAGTTGGAACTTAGATTTGAATCTAGATTTGCCTAACTCTCAGCCCTTGTTCCTTCCACTGTACATAGTTTCCTTCTAGAAGGCTTGTGAGTACTTAGCACAATCATCCATAAATTACTATTATTATTTCCATTTTACAAATGAGAAACTAAGAATCAAAACCATCTAACCCCCACCCCCCAACAAACATATTTTACCATCCACATTATCATGATTTTACTCTGCCACTGTCTTCATCACAATGTCTTAACTTATTGCAGGAAATTTTTGTCCAGAGAGATAAAAGTTAAAAATGATTTCAATGTTTCTTTCAGGAACTTCCTGAAAAATTCACTTTTAATGAACATAATACTGTTTCGCTTTTCAATATATAGCTTCAAACAATTCTTTGCTTTCTATGATTCTTCCATACCCTCACCTCATACCCCTCATTTTGCTGTACCCACCAATCCTAAAGCGTTGTATTGTGACCTTTATCCTAATTAAGCCTCATCCTTTGCCCTGAAAGGCTTGCCTTAAACCAAACCCAAAACCTCATAAATATGACAACTTTTCTCTCTTCCCTCCAAGATGCTACAAATTCATGGTCATAGCAGCGTTCTCCCTTACTGAGGTAAGCAATAAACTTAGATTTAGCTTGTAAACAGGTTATTTTGGTGGCATTTTAGAGGATCCAGCATTTGGCAACATTAACACTTATAGACTTAAATAATCACCCCACTTTATCAATATAGGAAGAGATGGAGTTGAGATTCAAATCCGGGCATTCTGACCCTGGAGCCGTCTCATAAACAGCACACTGTTTTGCCTCTGATAGGCTATAATATCAGAAGAAAATGTGACAAATTATCCTACAGAAATATTACTATTTGGTCACGAGAGTGTTTAACACAGTCCTTGATGACTTAGTAATAGAGCATTATTATCTTTTAGGTGTTCAGAAATAAAATTATTAATAATTAGTCTTGTTTTATATCTTCCAAAGCTTAACTTTTCAAGGCTTTTGTCACTTAGATTTACAAACATGTCATAGAGGTAATTAGCAAAAGTAATAGCATTTCTTTATATGTCAACTTGTCATACGAAAATGTTAAATTGTGTTTTATCATTACATAAAAGTAAAAAAATGACTTGCCTTTACATGGTATTATGAATTGAAGTACTGATTTCTGGGTTGTCTTCATTGTGTAGCACAGATTATTTTGTCATCTAAATTAAATAGAGCAGAATTGGGGCACCTGGGTGGCTCAGTTGGTTGAGTGTCCAACTCTTGATTTCAGCTCAGGTCATGATCCAAGGGTTGTGGGACTGAGTTCCATGTAGGGCTTGTGCTGAGCATGGAGCCTGCTTAAAAAGTCTCTCTCTCCCTCTGTCTCTCTCTCTCTCTCCTGTTCTCTCTCTCTCTCTAAAAAAAAGAAGTTGAGCAGAATTTTGCTTTTTCTAAAACAAATACAGTTGTTACAATAAAAGTGGACATTTCAATAAAACAGCATATGATTTTACCCTTGAGATACCAAAATTGTATCTCAGATAGACTGAAGTGAGAATTAAACATTTTAAATTACATATTTTAAGGTAATCACAAAAGTAGGAACTGATGAATAAACCAAAGGAACCAAGAATGTTTCTAGAAAATTCTGGAAATAGATACTCTTTCTCTTGTTTATTTTGTTTTCATGGTGACCCGTGTCCTTTGGGGACTCCTAAATAAATCTGATACAAACAGATACCAATGGTTAATGTCTTTTTAGCCTGTTGATATGGAGGGCAATTCACTAAGCAGGCTTCCACTGAGCTCTCGAGATTAACTCTCTACCCTCTCTCTGAGAACCACATTGGTTGGCTCCCATAGTGAACTGACCCCCACCACTGCCACCCTACTCCCCATTCTGCCTCTGCATCTGTGCTCCCACCAACTGAGTTGTATGCTTCCCTGGACTCAACTGTGTTTGATCCCAAACCTTGTCATTGTAATACTATAACAACTCCATGTCATACAACTTGACAGCTACATATTATTCAACTTGGCAAGTGTTAAAAGAAAAAATGTTGCTGCTATGAAAACTAAATTAAATATTTCAGAAAGCAAATTGCTTTTTAAAATGAGATCAAATCAAATAATTATAAAGAATTAGGAAAAAAACTTTAAAGGTCTAGAAAAATTTTGCTTTTAGATGTAAGATCTTTTTCTCACTTGAAACAAATTAGAAAATGTAGATGACTTCTGAGTATAGTTTTGTGAAAAAGACCATCTACAACTTCAATCATCAGATTCATACAAAAAAAAGCTTTGGGTCTACTATAAAAGATAGGCAAACAGATGTGTATTTATGTGTTTGATGTAAAATTAAAAGCTTCAGGTCAATATGTATCTCTTTTATGATTGTCTAAGATGACTGATATTTTTGGTTAACCAACTGTGATGGTTAATTTTATATGTCAATTTGATTAGACAATGAGGTACTCAGATATTTGGTCAAATATTCTGAGTTTAACATTTGATTAGGTAGACTGGAGTAAACCAGGTTGCCCTCCCTAATGTGGGTAGGCCTTACCCAATTACTTGAAGGCCTAAATAGAACAAAAAGGCTGACTCTCCCATGATTAAGAGGAAATTCCTCCTTCTTGACTACTTGAGCTGGGAAATTAGTCTTTTACTGCCTTCACACTCAAACTGAAGCATCAACTTTTGTTATGTCTCAAGACTGCCAGCTTTCAGACTAGAACTTACACCATCAGGTCTCCTGGACTCACCCTGAAACTGTACCATAGACTCTACCAAGCCTCCATCATGTTGACTGCAGATCTGGTGCCTTGTACTTGAACATTTAAAGCTGATGGCAAAAAGAGGAAGAGAAAACAAGGAAGACTGAGGACCACATGAGGAAGTAAAAGAAAGACCAGGAGAATGTGGTATCATCTAACCTCTAAAAAAGAGAATTTCAAGGAGTGTCCAGTTGTACTAAATGCCAAAATATCAAAGAGTATGAGGCCAAGGCAATTCCCAATGTATACAGCAATACAGTATAGTTGGTTGTGACCTTTATAGGAGTAATTTCACTAGAATGATAGGAATGAAGCCAGATTATAAGGACTGAAGAGAAAAATTGTATTTCTAGTTAATGAGTTATATTAGACACAAGTGGTTACTTCTGTCTGGTTCATAACACACTGAAAAGATAGAAGTTTTTTCTAAAAAGTGATAAACCCAGAAGACAACAAAAACTAAATGAGATTTCAACAAGCTTTTGAAATATGAAAAATGGATAGACCAGGGTAACTGACTTAGCAGTCTAGAAAAAGGTAAAGAGAATGCAGTAATGTGAGGGGCAGGCAGACAAAGAACAAGATGATTCATTTCTCAGAGCCCTGGAAGAACTTGGGAGCTCGAAGTATTAGGGACCTTTGAAAGATCAGTTGGCAATTTGTTTATGAAACAGTTTTTCACATCTTCACCTCCAGTCTTTAGCCAATGGGTATCTTGTCCTCATACCACAGAAGAGTGGAACTTTTCTCTCTAGGAAGGTTGAATCTTTCCCCAAACAATATGAGAATTCTCCCAGCTTTATTTATACACACCAGGCAAGAGAATGGAGAATCACCTTTAGGGAAAACTTGCCTGTGGTTAACACACACACACACACACACACACACACACACACACACACAGATCCTGACATTTGTGTGCCCTTCAATGAAAAAGCAAGCTTACTGTTAAGGGATATCCACCACTGACAAGTTCTGCTCATGCAAACAGAGCTTCAAACATGAAGCACAGCAAGAAAAACAAAAAACAAAACAGCAAACAAACAATTTAGAAAAAAATAGAAAATGTAAGGAGGATCAAGAAACTTCAGAAAATATTTTAATAGGATCTTCACAGAGTTACAAGATGATACTGCATCCACAAAACAAAAACAGAATGTGATAAAAAGTGAATTATTAAGCTGAAGAATGGGCTTTTGGATATTAAAAATATATGAGAACCAAAAGAATCAATAGGAGGGGTGAAAGGTTAAGTCAAGAAAATCTTTCTGAAAATGGATAAAAATGAAATGGATAATAGAAGAGGGGTTTTTTTTATTTTTTTAATGTTTATTTTTATTTTTGAGACAGAGAGAGACAGAGCATGAACGGGGGACGGGCAGAGAGAGAGGGAGACACAGAATCGGAAGCAGGCTCCAGGCTCTGAGCCATCAGCCCAGAGCCCGACGCAGGGCTCGAACTCGTGGACCGCGAGATCGTGACCTGAGCTGAAGTCGGACACTTAACCGACTGAGCCACCCAGGCGCCCCATTATAATAGAAGAAAGTTAAAACAAATTTAAAGGATCTGTGTAGGAGGACCAATATCTGAATAATAAGAGTTCCAGAAAGAAAATAGAAAACTATGAAAATTCCTTAAACTGAATAAATTCCTAGAACAGAGGGACATGGGTTCCCAGAATAAAATGACCCACTGGATGTCCAACCATACAAATAAAAAGAGGTAAATAAGGGGGCGCCTGGGTGGAGCAGTCGGTTGAGCGTCCGACTTCAGCCAGGTCACGATCTCGCGGTCCGTGAGTTCGAGCCCCGCGTCGGACTCTGGGCTGATGGCTCAGAGTCTGGAGCCTGCTTCCGATTCTGTGTCTCCCTCTCTCTCTGCCCCTCCCCCGTTCATGCTCGGTCTCTCTCTGTCCCAAAAGTAAATAAACGTTGAAAAAAAAAATTTTTTTAAAAAAGAGGTAAATAAGGACCAAAAAAAAAAAAAAAATCCTAAAGACTCCAGAGAGGAAAAAAATCAGGTCATATACAAAAGCTAGATTCTGAATGCCATTCATAGGAATTCTGAACAGCATTAGGAAGCTTTGTGATCTAGGGAAGAACACATCCAATATAGGGGAAAGTTGAAGAGCATTTCCTGATGACAATGGAAATCCCTTCACAGTGGCTGTGTAGCAAGGAAAGAAAGGGTATGGAATGTGTCAGGGGTCTTGATTGCTGTAAAACCTGAGGTAAACAGGATTAAAAGGCATGAAGAACTCACTACCAGCAGCAAGATAGGCAGTCAGCCTGGCCCTGATTTAGCCCCTGGTTCAGGGCCTTGACCAGCTACTGTTTGTTCCTGCATCTCTACTGAGGCACACAGAAGGGAACTCTAAGCTGATGAAAGTGTATGTTTAAACTACCCTGTGGAAGTTATCCCTACCACGAAATCTTCTCTCAGGTCTTTTTATTTTTGAAAGCTTTCTTATATGTGCTCTCCAGCTCCACTGAGAATTTCCTAAGGTGGAAACATTGCCCTCATAGGAACAACTTATTCTACAACTGACTTTCGTCTCAATAATTACAGGTTACATTGAATATTACATGTTACATGACATGTGCTTTTCAAGCAATTGGTAGTTTCCCTTTGTGACAAAGCCACTCTTTTGAAGTACTTGTGTAAATTAGGTCCTGGATTTATTTTCTTAACAATTGGCACCAGAATGCCTTTTGAGGAGGAAACTACCTTTGAGGAAATGACTTGATTAGCCACTGGGTAGAAGGTGGAGCCCTATGGGGTGTGGTGTTCAGCAAAATCAAAGCCAGAAAAAAGCCTGGGTAAATTGCTCTTATGAGAATTATAGAGGAATTTCTTTTGTTTCCGAGAGGGAGAGGTGGGAAAGATAGGGAAGCAAAGAAGGGAGGGAGGAGCAGAGTAGAAAGAGGAAATTATGGTAATATGCTGGAAGTAAAGCAACCAGTGGAAAAATTAGGGTGGCTGAAGGATTTTCTATGAAGAGGTATACTGAAGAGTCAACATAAACTATCTGCATTTCTACAACCAAAGACCCTCACTTGCCCATGCCATACCAAGTCTAAAGTATACCATATTCACAAATGGATATGTAAATTGGTCTGAGGACAGAGATGATTTTTATGCTTCAGTCAACTTAAAGTTACACAGCAGGCCCAGAAACAGAATTGACCTCCAAAAATGGGAAGACTTTGGATTTCACACTATGCAAAAGGAAAGTTCAATAGTTTGGATCTCAGGAGTACAAGTCTCCAGCTGGTATGTAGATTGTATACCTAGTAATGCCTCACAAACATGACAAAGTTTTAAGTGCGACTTTCTTTCCTTTAATGGCTGATTTCCTCTCTATTACTTTAACCTAAAGCATGTTCAGTACAAACCAGAGCTCGGTTTTCATTTAGTTACTTTCAGAAAACCCTGTGTGAAGTTAATTACATCTAATGAATGGTGTGTTTTTTTGCGAGTTTCCCATGTTTCAAAAATGAGGCCAGTTCCTTATTAAACAAGGTTTTTGAAAAATCTAATTTCATTATGCACAGTTGTCCATCGTTACCCCTATTTTGTGGTGATTATTAGTATTACTTAAAAAACCCCGTTACTCTGTTGCACATATGTGCTACGTTTGTGCCTCTGTCCACCCTCCTTCCCCCTCGCTCCAATGATAGATATATTTTTTTTCCTGTTACCTCTCCATTATCCAGTTTCTCTTCTTCGTAACTAGAAATTTCACTCCTTGGCAGTTAGCCCTCGTAACACAGAAGCAAAAGTGGAGCTTAACTGATCTTCCATTTCCTTTTCCTACTTGTCCTTCACTGTCATTTTTCTACTAGATTAATTTTCTTTTCTGCTGACCCTCACAGATTAATTTAAAAGGCTCCTCTGTGTTAGTTCAAAGATTTTCTATAGTTGACATTGCTTCCCTGTGCTTCTGATTAAATTGGACTCCATGATGAAACTCATCTCTGTTATAATTAACTAATTTTTTAAAATACCAGAAGTCGTCATTTTACTTTTCTTTATCTCCAATATCAGGGCATGTTCTTTTAACAAGTCAATACTTCTAACTGCACTTACCAGAGCAATGCCTGTGATAATAGACATCTTCTCTTCTGACTAACCTACCATTTATTTGGAAGATCCCTGTCTGGGCTTCTTGACTTGAAAATTGAACACAGTGAATCTGTGCTTAGAGCTGAATGAGTGATGTCAAGCATAATTTCTAATCTCCTATTTCCTTCCAGGTTTAGTTCATTTGCAAAACAGGACACAAAAATCCCACTAGACTATCTCCAAGTAATGTTGTTAAATAGCATAGTTAATTATTAGAATCTGTACATAGCTGGGGAAATCAATATAAAGGATAAAGAAAAAATAAGACTGCCACTACTTCTCCAGGCACCCAGGTGGCTCAGTCGGTTAAGCATCCTACTTCAGCTCAGGTCATGATCTCACGGTAGTGAGTTTGAACTCCTGTTGGGCTCTGGATTGACAGCACAGAGCCTCCTTCAGATCCTCTGTCTCCTTCTGTCTCTGCCCCTCCCCAGCTCATGCTCGTGCAGACTCTCTCTCTCTCTCTCAAAAATAAATAAACATTAAAAAAAATACTGCTACTTGTCTAGTTCTTGCACTAGATAACAGATACACTTGCTCTCTGTTTTCCTTAAAAAAAAAAAATTGAAGCCACCAGAAGAAACACCCTCATTTCCCTATGTGTGACCATTAGAATTGCCAGCCTCGGCACTCATCCTCTCCTCCTTGTTCCCAGGTCCGTTCCTTTCTTCAAGAGCCAGACCTCCTTGTCAACTTGGTATCCCACCCTCTCTCACTTGCTAAAAAACTTTACCCTACTGATTATTGCTTCCTCCTATATTTTCGGTTTTGACCTATCCCATTAACATTTAAATATGTCCTAATGTTTCCCATCTTAACAAAAATTTCAACCCTGCACCCCCTCCCACAACCATTTTAGGGTTTTCCTGCTTTTTATAGCCAAACTTATGAAAAACTTCTCTATGGTCACTGCCTCTGTTTTATCACATCCTGTTTGTCCCGCCACACTGTCCATCTGGCTTCCATCCCCATGATTCCACCAAAATGACTGTCTCTAAAATCACCAGAGATATTTTCTATTAAGATAAATGCACAATCTGCTGCCTTCATTCCAGCCGGTTTCTCCTTATTCGACCCAGTTTACCATATTTCCTTCCGTAAAGCATGACTCCTGAGGCTTCCATCACCACCCACTCCTCTGACTTTATACTTGTTTCTCTGGCTCCTTCTCAGCCTCCTTTTCCAGATCTTTCTTTATTTTTTTTAAAGTTTATTTATTATTTATTTTGAGAGAGAGAGAGAGCACGCAAGTGGGGGAGGGCCAGAGAAAAAGGGAGAGAGAGAGAGAATCCCAAGCAGGCTCCACACTGAGCACAGAGCCCACTGTGGGGCTTGAACCCACGAACTGTAAGATCATGACTTGAGCTGAAATCAAGAGTCAGATACTTAACCAACTGAGCCACCCAGGTACCCTCTTCTACTTTTTGATTTAAACTATTTGTGGCAGCTGCTCAGGGCTTGGTCCTGCTTCTTCCACTCCTAATCCTACTCTTCCTCATGCACTCATATATCTTCAGAGGTTTTACTTCCCATCTTTTCTCAAAAGATTAATTTAAATGGCAGTGAATATAAGGAAGGTTCTGGTGATTCCTATTTCTGGACAGACTTTTTTCTCTCTAGTCAGGGAAACATTTGCAGTAATGGGTATTTGCAGCAGCTGACTTTTTTTTTTTAAGTTTATTTATTTTGAGACAGAGAGAGACAGAAAGAGAGAGAGAGGCAGAGAGAGAAGGAGAGAGAGAATCCCAAACAGGTTCCCAGTGCAAAGCCCAACACGGGGCTTGAACTCACCAATTGTGAGATCATGAGCTGAGCCAAAACCAAAAGTCAGGTGCTTAACTGGCTGAGCCACCCAGGTGTCCCTTTGGTTTGTTTTTAATGTTCTTATTTTAGCTTCAAAAAATCTATTTCTTACATTGGATCATTGTTTATTTCCTCCCAAGGAGAGCATATATTTCTAGGCTTTTGATAATGACTTATTTTTATAACCAAGATACTTGATTATCCCCTAATGTTTCACATCTTAACAAAAATTTAAACCCTGCACCCCTCCCCCCAAGTCCTAGTTTTATGACATGCTAACTATATTTGATCCTTGATGGGAGATTTCTTTAAGGAATATTGACTTCTTCAATTAACCAGTTTAAAATCTCTGATTATAATGAATAACTATGTAGAATGGTAGAAAGGTATGTACTTTGAAACTAGGCCAGCCTAAGTTCAAATGCTGACTCAGCCACTTGTTACCTGTGATATTTACTAGATGATGTAACTTTCCTGATCCTCACTTTATCACCTGTAAATTTGTTTCTTTTTAAGACTTTATTTTTTTAGAGCACTCTTAGGTTCACAACAAAACTGAGGGTAAGGTATAGAGATTTCCCATAAACCTAACCTCCCCCATTATCAACCTCATTCATCAGAATGAGTACATTTTATCAAGGATGAACCTACACTGACACATCATAATCATCCAAAGCCCGTAGTTTACTTTAAGATTCCTTCTTGGTGTTATACACTCTATGGGTTTGGTCAAATGTATGATGACATATATCCATCATTACAACATTATACAGAGTATTTTCACCGCCTTAAAAACCCTTTGTGCTATTCGTCTCCTGTTTCTCCTCCCCCTCTATCCCTGGCAGCCATTGATCTTTTTATCATCTCTATAGTTTTGCCTTTTCCAGAAAGTCATGTAGTTGAAATAAAACAGTATATATGAAGCCTTTTCAGATTGGCTTCTTTTACTTGGTGATATGAATTTAAAGTTCCTTCATGTTTTTCATTGCTTGATAACTATTTCTTCTTAGTGCTGAATAATATCCCATTGTCTGGATGTACCACTGTTTGTTTAGCCATTCACCTACTAAAGGGCACCTGGGTTGCTTCCCAGTTTTGCCAGTTATGAACAAAGCTGCTATAATCAGCCACTGCACATTTTTGCATGTGTTTTCACTTCCTTTGAGTAAATACTGAGGAGTGTGATTACTGGATCAAATGGTAAGAGTACATTTAGATTTGTACTGCTTTCCAAACTGCTTTCCAACGTGGACTGTGCCATTTTGCACTCCCAACAGCAATGTCTGAGAGTTCCTGTTGCACCACACCTTCACCAGCATTTGGTGTTGTCAGTGTTCTGGATTTTGGCCATTTTAATGGGTATAGAGCGGTATCTTGTTGTTTTAATTTGCACTTCCCTGATGACCTATGATGTGGAGCATCTTTTCATGTACTTATTTGCCACCTATATATCATCTTTGGTAAAGTATCTTTTACGGTCTTTGGCCCATTTTTTAATTAGGTAGTTTGATTTTTTGCTGTTGAGTTCTAAAAGTTCTTTTCATACTTTATATAACAAACCTTTATCAGATGTGTCTTTTGCAAAAATATCCTTGTGGTAGGTGACTTGTCTTCTAATTCTCTTGAAATTGCCTTTCACAGAGCAGAAGCTTTTGATTTTAATGAAGTCCAGCTTATTATTTCTTTCATGGATCATGTTTTTGGTGCTATATTTAAAAAGGCACCACAACACTTAAGGTCATCTATGTTTTCTCCTATGTTGTCTTCTAGAAACTTCGTAGTTTTGCATTTTAAATGTAGGTCTACGACCCATTTTGAGGTAATTTTTGTGAAGGGCATAAGCTTTTGTGTCTAGGCAAACTTCTTTGCATGTGGATGTTCAGTTGTTCTGCCTTCATTTGTTGAAGAAACAATCTTTCTCCATTGTATTGCCTTTGCTCCTTTGTCAAAAATCATCTGACTTTACTTATGTCAGTGTATTTCTGGGCTCTCTATTCTCTTCCATTGATCTATTTGCCAGTTGCTTCACTAATACCACATTGCTTTGATTACTGTAGGTTTATTTATTTTTTTATTATTTTTATTATTTTAAATACAACTTATTGTCAAATTGGCTTCCATTCAACACCCAGTGCTCATCCCAACAAGGGCCCTCTTCAATGCCCATCACCCACTTTCCCCTCTCCCCCACCCCCATCAACCCTCAGTTTGTTATCTGTAGCATTACATTAGCAAGGATTTACAGTATGATATTGAAAGGGAGTAAAAAGAAGGGATATCCCTGCTTCATACCTGATCTTAATGGGAAAGTTTTTAATTTCTCACCATTAAGTATAATATTAGTTAGCTATAGGGTTTTTGTAGATAGTCTTTATCAAGTTGATAAAGTGCCTCTCTATTCTTAATTTACTGAGAGGTGTTTTGAATTAAATTTTTTAATGTTTACTTATTTATTTTGAAAGAAAGGGTGGAGGGAGGGGCAGAGAGAGAGGGAGACAAAATCCCAAGCAGGCTCCGTTCTGTAAGAGCAGAGCCCAACACAGGACTCAAACTCATGAACTATGAGATAATGACCTGAGCTAAAATCAAAAGTTGGACACTGAACTGACTGAGCCACCCAGGCGCCCCTTTTAAATTTCTTAAATCATGAATGGGTACTGGATTTTGTCAAACGCTTTTTCTGCATCTATTGATATGATGATGTGATGTATTACATTAATTGATTTTCAAACGTTCAACCAGCCTTGCATATCTGGGATAAATTCCACTTTGTCATGGTGTATAATTGTTTTCACACTTTTTTAGGTTTGATTTGCTAATTGTTTTTTTTAAAGTATTTGCTTTATGTTCATGAGAGATATTAGGTCTATAGTTTTCTTATATTGCATGATTTGGTATTAAGGTAAGAGGCTGAGTTAGGATGTATTCCCTCTGCTTCTGTATTCTGAGAGAGATTGTAGAGAATTGGTATAGTTTCTTCCTTAACTGTTTAGTACAATAGATTGGTGAACCATCTGGTCCTGATGATTTGTTTTGAATAAATTGGTTTTAATTATGCTTGTGTTGTATGGTTACTGTGATCATTAGGTGAAATAATGGATAGAAAATATCTGGTAGTAATAATAATTATAGTAATAATAATTAAATCCCTGGCCAGGATCAAAAGCTTCCTCTAGTTATCTATGTGCTTCTGAAATGGACATATTTCCAGTTAGATATAATAATAATTAAAATGTGAAGAAGATTTTGCAACTCTTTGTGCATCTATTATATAGTTTTATTCCTTATAATAGTCACCTGTTTGACAGGACTTATCCCTATTTTGGATGAGGAGGTGAGAAGGCAGAGTATGGGAATTGCTAGGTATTTTCTTTAATCTTGCCTAGTTAGGTTAATGCCAGAGTCAGGTGGTAAAATCAGAGTCATTCCCTTACAGTGTATTGACAGGGCTAAACCTATGTAGATTGAAGTGAATCTTAGATAAAGTATAATAATATTCAGCATGATGTGTTACAAATAATAAATTTTTCATGATTGTCAAATAAACAAGTCCATCTAGAGATATTACTAAGTGTGGCAGAAACCTAATGCTTCTTTTACTTTTTTATTTATGATAGTCAAAGCAATTAAATATTAAACCTATTTGCAATACAAACTGAAGGAAAGCTCAAAGACACTTATAATGTTTTAAATCATTTTTATTACAGTTGGAAATAACTTCTTTTAAGATAACCAAAGGAGTTTTATATTATGTCTCATATGATAAGTGTTTCAATCTAACTTAATGTTTCTGATACTTCAGGTGGAGTGTTATAGAATTTTGATCATTGCAATATGTCAATTTCACATCCGGCTCCTATGTTAGTGTTTTTAATATCTAGTGTGTAATCAATTTCTTATTTTTTACCCCCAACACATGCGCGCACACACACACACACACACACACACACTCAGACTTTAATATTTCGCTAACTACTTAGTGAAGCTTTAACCTTTTGTACAGGGCACAATGTGAGAACATAACTGAAATTAAATTTTTTTTTAATGTTTATTTATTTTTGAGAGACAGAGACTCAGAGCACAGCAAGGGAGGGGCAGAGAGAGAGGGAGACACAGAATCTAAAGCAGGCTTTAGGTTCCAAGCTGTCAGCACAGAGCGGGGAGAACATAACTGAAATTAAAAGCTTTTTGACCAATTGGACGGTTAATTAACTATCCTATTTTTAACTACTATTGCAGTCTGAAGAAAATAACACAAGTAGGAAAACAAAAGGATTTGATTGAGTTACTGTTATCTGGAGTTATTTAAAAATCATTGTGTCGTGGGGCATTTGGTCCGTTAAGTGTCTGCCTCTTGGTTTTGGCTCAGGTCAGGATCTCACGGTTCGTGGGATCAAGCCACGCATCCGGCTCTGCACTGACAGTTCTGAGACTGCTTGGGATTCTCTTATTCCCTCTCTCTCTGCCCCTCCTCTGCTGTCTCTCTCTCTAAAAATAAATAAATAAAGTTAAAAAAATCATTATGTTGTGTTAGAGAATAGTTTCTTAAAAGGCAAAATCATGATTTTCATACAAATATAAAATGAATTTATGTCAAAGATATTATCTCATTAATTAAATTAGGATACAAAAAAAGATGTTACAGCTGGTTCAAAGATGCAAAAAAGCAGAGACATTTACAGATCAAGAATAATGAATAAATATGCAAATGGATGCAACACAGGCTTCCTCCCCCCTCCTCCTCCTCTTTTCTCTGGGAATGGGATTTGGGGGAGGGGTTTCCCTCCACTGAACAGAATTTCTTTGTATATCTATATAGGCATTACTGATTGCACTGCTATCAGTGTTCTACAGCTTAAGTTGTAAAATAGCCTAAAGATAATAAAGTCCAAAGAGCCCCCATGGAATCAGTCATTTAACCTTAACCACTATGCTCTGAAGCCTTAAACAGTGCATAGTTTCCCACTGAGGCACACATTTTCCCCTACACTTGGAAAGTGGTGATAGGATCTTCTATGTAATGAAACATTGTTAATAGTCACTGTTTTAGATTCAATGTAGCTTACTTTGGGACAGAAATGCTTGTTTACTCATTAGAGCAAACCTGAATGTCAAAAGAATTCATGAGGTTCCATATTGGCATGAGAGAATGGGCGCTAAGCTTGTACGTTTTAGTAAAGTCATGGAAAAGTTAAATAAGTGATTTGAACCTTCGGACAATCTTTACAGTCTCTTCCAAATCTGTGCTTCTAAGATTTCTTGCAGAGAAATAATTTCTTTGTCCCCTAACCCTGCCCCAATATACTGAATCAGTCTTCGCAAGCCGAGGGAGAGGTTTCTAAACTTGGGCACTTTTCCAGCCCTTGAAGAGGAAGTGAGATCCTGAAGAACGTGTTCTAATTTATACATTGCTCCCTGCTGTTCACAAATTTGATACAGAATCTCATCTTGAAGCTAAACAAGATAACATGGTTCTGATTTTAACAAGCATCAGTGACTGGGCCCGGTAATGCAGTGACCAGAGGTGTCCCAACAGCACCTACTGCTGTAAAGAGCCTCCTTAGCAGCCTTTGTTTGCAACTGCAAGCAAACATAAAAGGGAAAGAAAAAAGAAAATGGAGATTTGCTACTTTTTGGAGCCTCTGTTATTTGAGGAATGTTGGTATCTTCATTTCTGAGAGCTTTCAAAATTGTTCTGTTTCTCACTATGATCAATGTGCTTGAATAGCTTAGATTATTGCATTTGATGGAGCTTGTATTTTTCTCTTGATGAGAATGCAGTTCTCGTTAGCATTAACGACAATTCCACATTGCTTTTGTCCCAATTTGCCAACTGTCTTTTTCCTTTTGGAAAACAGATATTTTCTCTCTCCTAAAACTTCTCCAGTCTTAAACATTTACGTGGATTTAAAATGTGTTTTAAAGCCCATTCTTCTGTAACTTCCAAATATTTCTAAGTTTTATCTTTGAGCAACTTACTTGGTGCACATATGAGAGTAAATAAGTGATGAAAGTATATATGAAATTAAGAATTTAATTTATTTAGAGGAATGTTTAATGCACTCTTAAGAAAAAAAATACACACTGGCAATAAACTCCTTTAGCGTGTGTGTGTGTGTGTGTGTGTGTGTGTGTGCATTTTCTCCTACATCTGTTATAGACTAAGATTATTTTTGTATAAACTGTAATTGTCCTCTTTTGGAAATCAATACAGAATAACAAGACATATTTCCTCCAGATAATAGTAACTCTTTAAATGGAAAATAACTTTGGCCATTGTTTCATTTTTTGGAGGTTCAAATTATTTTAGTATGATTAATGAGAGGAGCAGTTCCTGGATATTCTTAATAACTGTATCCTGTTGGCTTAAGACCTCACTTTGCCCAGTTTATGATTAAAATGCTCCACTTATAGTTAGATGTAACATAAATAGTTCTTGTGCTTGACTATGATAGAATTTGGAAACTAGTTTTGATCAAACCAGTATCCTCAAGGAGATTAGAGAGCATAAATGAAATATTACTGTAACCTCCTTGATATCTTGCTTTTGCTTCAGCTTCATTGACTAATCTGGGGGTGGTTTTACAGTTTATTTGAAACTCTAAGTAGATTACCGTATGAATCAGTAATGAATAGAATCTCGAAATGCTCCAATGATAATACTGATCGCTTTAAGATCAACACCTCCCCGGCTCTTACTCCCCTCCATCCTTGGTATTCTGAACATGGTTGACCCTTCTGAGGAGGAAGAAAAAGAGCCTGTTCAGGTCATGGCCAGGACCTTCTGCTCTTGCTTGTCTCTGTGATTCTTAATTCTTGGAACCTTAGTTTGGTGATGCATTTAGAGTCCCCTCTCTAGCCTCCTGGACTTAGCTTTGTACATTGCTCTGACTCTAGTGTCCTCAATGACCCTCCATCTTTCCCCCTGAATTACTGTGGAGGTCCAAATTAATCTTCAGTCTTGTAGTTCTCCACTATTTTCAATGCATCCAGAATAATCTTTCTTAAAACCCAAATTCCAACATGTCATTCTTTGCCTTAGAGTCTTCAGTGATCTCTCTTTCCCTTCAGCTCCTTTGGGAAGAGAGAGAAGCCCAACTTATGGCTTCAGCCAGAGCTCGTGCCATGACTCACGACACATGTTATGTTGCAGTCCAGGCATTTTAGTGTAGGGTGCTCCCACTAGTGGCATCAGCACTACCCGGGAACTTGTCAGATATGCAGGTTCCTCAGGGTCCCACCCCCCACCTACTGAATCAGAAACTCTGGGATGGAGCCCAACAATCTGTGTTTCAACAAGCCCCCTGGGGGATTCTGAAGCAGTCTTAAGTTTGAGAGCCTCTGCTGTCATCTCGAACACTTAGAATTCTAAAGCACGCTTTCTCTTTCTCACTTACAGAATTAATTACCTGCTCTCCCTCCCCCAACTTGGTTTCTAGTGCTCTACTCACATCCTTTTCATTGGGCTAACTCCTGTTTGTCCTTCAGTACAAGATGAAACTTCACCTGAGTGTTCTGTAAATGCCCATACTAGGTCCCACATCCTTTTTTTTGTGTCCCCATGCAAAATCTGTGCTATCTTTATGCCAGCCCCTGCCAGCTAACAGCCTGATATTTTGCTATCATGCTTCCTTCTCCTCTCAAGATTGCAATTACTACAAGAGTAGGGCAGTAAGCTGATGAAATTCCCTTTTTCTCAGTTGAGCATAATGCCTGAAGCAAAATAGATCACTAAGTGTGAAACAAATGTTTATTGGATGAATATGTTACCTATTTACTTTACATCAGCTTCTAATTGTCATTTGGAATGACTGATCTCATTTCATACATATATATGAAATGTGTATGTTGCCTTAGTTTGATTTTAAGATTGAAAAAGATTCTCAAGAGTACAGGTCACTTTTTTGGTATATCCTCCTTTTTTTTCTTTCAATAATACTAAAGCAACATTTTCTGCACATGGAATTTCATTTCAAAGCATTACCTGAAATGGCATATCAGTAAATGCTTAGCATCACTGATTATTATCAGGAGGAGGATGGGGTGTGGACAGAATGATGTTTGTACCTAGACTAATTTTGAATAAGCCTTCACTATTTATTTTTGCTCATGCATGTTAACATGTGCTGATTAATAGTATACAAAGTCTTCTGGAATTTTCTTGGAAGACTAGACTTATTTATTTATCTGTGTTTTGAAAGTACGTTCGCCCATTGCCAAGGCTGTAGTCTTTTTGCGTAAGTAATAGCATTTATTCCAGAAAAATACTGACAATCAAAAGCTAGTGAGTTCCCTGAATCACTGAATGGTTTCTACCAAAGAAACTCTACCTCAACTAGCACCCCCATGGGTAAGTAGAAGAGTAAACAGAGAAGTTTTTAAGGTATATCTTAATAGCTTCCAGGTTCATGCTTACTGAAATCAGTGGAAAAGTTGAATTTGGGTCCGATCTTACAGACTAACTTCTGAAACTCTAGTTCAGGGATGGTTAGTGAAGATAATCTAAAAAATATTTCAAATATGGAATCACTGGTAATGCCAATACTGTCAAATATAGTTAATCACTTCACTTCCATCTTAAAGCAAGTAAGAAGTACTTATTGAAACATATTCCTTTAAGTGATCCAGGTTCAGTCCCTAGAATATAACGTTCGATGTAGGAGAGAATAAACTTATAATAACATGGGGATTTTAAAAGGATTAGAAGGTCTTACTCTCTTCTTTCTGAATAGAATTGTCTCCTTGCTAACATTTATAAGCTACTTTTGAAGTTTATATGCTGTAAGATAAAGCCAACCTATTGAAATACTTCCTGGAGAGACACATGCCCTGGCTTTTTCTAATTGGAAATATAGGCTTTGCTGTGTGGGTCAGCTATTCGCCTTCAAGGATGGACTGCTTTTGAGCTTTATATAGATGCAGAAGGTTGCAAAGACTAGATACGACAGCTCAGGATTGTGAAATTGAATCACTATCCTTCATACCTAAAATGAGAGTGTGGGACATCATGATCTCTAAGGATCCTCGATAATTTCTAAATAGGAAGGTTGCCTAGTTAAAAAAAAAAAAAGGCAGGGAAGGCTTTATGGTCAGGTAGCCTGAGAGCTACCACCTACTGGTTGTGATCCTAGAAAGTTATTCAGTCTCCGTGAGTCCCACTTTGTACACCTGCAAACTGAGAACACCACACCTACATCACAGAAGTACAATTTCATTCATGGTCAGTGAGCCTAAAGTACACAGGACTGCACCTAGCACAGTGAGGATGCTCCTTCATGAGCTGCATGAAGAAGGCATCCTTCCACCTCTGCCAACAAGGAAGTGTGTAACTTTAGGAAAGCCACTTAAGCCCAAATTGCTATTGGGGTGCCTGGTTGGCTCAGTTGGTGGAGTGTACAACTCTTGATCTCAGAGTTGTGAGTTCAAGCCCCATGTTGGGTGTAGAAATTATGTAAAAAATAAAATCTGAAAAAAAAAGCCCACAAAAGATTCCTAAACTGCTACCATCAATCAAACCTTGACTCTAAGGTCTCATAGGAACCACAATTGTGAGGCATTCAACATGTAGAAAGCGCCCTTGGGTGAGAATATCAACCATTTTCAGGCTGACCTATTCTTATTGGGAAAAATATCCCATGGTAATTATTTTGGGGGCGTGATTTACTATTTAAAAATAGATTGCCTTGGGGTGGTGGGAGAAGTGCTGAAAGGATGCATTTTCACAAAATTTGAAAAACAGTTTCATAGCTCTGCACACACCCCCTAAAGCAGTTGCTAAAAACAGTGCTTGGTGTTGTATCCCTTGGCTGAGAGCCTCTCATTTGCCATGGACACACTGAAAATAATACAGGAAATACTTTATTCAAGAGAAGTTAATTTATCCTTTCTTCAGGCAGCCTCTTCTGTGCCAAATCTGAACCACTCTTGAAGGTCTACATATCAAGCTGCATTGGTTGTGTTTTAAGTGAAAAGGATATAATCCTTTGTGTTGGGCTGCAAGACACAAGTGTATGCAGTTGAATCAACTGCAAAACTAAAGTCCAGTCATGTCATCCCACTACTCAAAACTACCCAACAGCATTCCACCCCTCTCAAATCCTCACTCTAATCTATAAACCCTGTACAACTGGCCCTCTTTTCCCTGTGACCTCATCTACTGCCATTCTCCCCAACCATCAGAGTCAGTCACAAAAGCCTCCCCAGAAAAACTCCTGCTTCAGAGTTTGACACTCACTCCACCTGTGCTAAGAAGGCTCTTTGCCCAGACATCTATCTATCGTCATGCTTCTTCCCCTTACTTTCGTAAGGCTTTTACATTGTCATTTTTCACTGTGGACTTCTCTGGCTACCCTTTCTGTTACCGCAACCCTCCTATGCCTTCCCCCTTCCGTCATTTATTTATTTCTCCTTAGTAATTATTATTTTTTTTTTTAATTTTTTTTTCAACGTTTATTTATTTTTGGGACAGAGAGAGACAGAGCATGAACGGGGGAGGGGCAGAGAGAGAGGGAGACACAGAATCCGAAGCAGGCTCCAGGCTCCGAGCCATCAGCCCAGAGCCTGACGCGGGGCTTGAACTCACGGACCGCGAGATCGTGACATGGCTGAAGTCGGACGCTTAACCGACTGTGCCACCCAGGCGCCCCTCTCCTTAGTAATTATTATTAAATAATATTTTATATATTTTACTTATGTATCTTGTTAAATGCCTGCTCCACTACTTGGTGAGTTATGAGAGAGAAGGTGTATTTTTCTTACTTGCTTTCTTCACTACTTATAAAGTGTTTAAAATAGGACCTAGCCCAGAACAGGTTCTCAATACATTCTTATAAAATGAATGGATAAATGAATGCTGACAGTCTCACTGAGGAGAGGTGATTCATCAACATAAACCATCAGAGATCTATCTTACAGCATAAGCTTCCAAAAGAAAAGACTAAGTTTTGCTAATTCTCTGCCTCCTCAAAGCTTTCCAAAGCTTTGGATTATAGGGGGCACACAATAAATATTGAATTTATGAAATCAGTTTATTTATTTATTAATGACTTAAGCCTCCTAATTATCATCACAGTGTATCTGAAAACATCATGCTATGAGCAATTGGTTTCATATTATAATTTGGCCACCAATTTTGTTTTAGAGCCTTAAATAGATTCCTTATTTCTGAGCTTCAGTGTTGACATCTTTAAATGGGAACAGTATTATTTTTTAGCCCATGTATCTGAGAATTAGAATAGCTAGGCTTTATACAGTGCCTTGTAGATAGTGAAGTCTTAATAAACATTAGATGCTACTTTTTCCTTTATTAAAATAACTCCAGCTCAACAGTGGCTACTATGGTACAATTTACAATTACATTGTTCTCTTTGAGGAAGAATTTAAAATCTCAGCTGCAACACAGCCATCTGTAATAATAAAAAAAATTGTAGATTCATGCTCTCTTTAAGTTCCTCCTAAATCTCAAGCTACACCTGTGCAGGAAGCATTATATCACATAAACAAAGTCTTATTCATTGACTACCATCAAAAAGGAGAAAAAGGGGGAAAAAATCTACAACTTCCACAGGAAATCCCAAGCACAAATTCTCACAGCTGCCTCTATTCACTTGTTATTACTGCCTTGACCATTGTTTTAATTACAGCTCAAAAAAAGACATTATTTTCATGGTACTTTTACCTCCTTAAAGCAAAGTAGTATTGCTGCTCTCCAATCTTGATGATTGCAGTTCTTGCACTAGTCAGCCAGGCTGAATTAAGCTAGGCAACCTAGGAAGTCAAAGATTAAATTCTGGAAGTTAAAATTAGAGTGTAAAAAATTACTTCATGTGCCATAAAGTGTATATACAGTTTCTTCAATTATAGCCTGAGAAATCTGTCTCTGTGGGAAGGCACACTTCATTAACTTTCAGCTATGTAGGCCTGGGGCAGATAGGGTCATCATATTATAAAATTATATAGTATTATGATCATAATGTTCTTCTTCTCATCAGGAGTAGAAGATTTATAAAAGTAATTGTTTTAAGGAAATCTTGATAAGGTAACTAATATTATACTTCAGAGAGGTTTCTAAATTTATCCCAATTGTGAACTTGCCCTATTTATCTAAATTCCTGGAATTTATTTTTGTTTTGTGCTGACCAGTCTTTGACTCATTCATCTCATTAGTACTCCTTTGTTAAACTTTAATTGAGTTCTAAGAGAGGCTCTGGTTAGAAAACAGCACTGATTGTATGCGGTACAATTTATTATCTGAGTCGCTAAAATTGTCAGTTTTGACAATTTTTAGTCATTTTCTGACTCTTCAGAGTAGTTAAAACTTTAAACAAATATTTTTTAAAGTAAATCAGGCAAGTTTCCAATTAAAATAAGCATGGAAATGTTTTCAGATATTATACATACGTTTGGGGTAATTTCCTTGGAATAATAATATAATCTACAAAGACTGGCTCTGAAAGATCCTTAAATTCAAATCAAATGGCTTCTCAGTTCCACCCAAATTAATTTTGAGCTTCATGTGGCTACATTTTGTTGAATGTCTGCTTTGGTCAAGACAACACATTGATTCTCTAGACTGACTCTTCATCTCCTGTGGGGAAAAATAACAACACTTTTCATTTGCTAGCTTCTCTGGGTTGATTGTTTTCTCTTCCTAGTCCTTTGCCTTACATATTTGCCACCTAATACTCTTAGAAGGAGACAGATGTGGTATTTAGAGACCTATCTAAACATTGCGGTAATATGTTTAACATTAAAAAAAATTTTTAATGTTTATTTATTCTTGAGAGAGAGAGAGAGAGAGAGAGAGAGAGAACATGAGATGGGGAGGGGCAGTGGGAGAGGGAGACACAGAATCTGAAGCAGGCTCCAGGCTCTGAGCTGTCAGCACAGAGCCCATCACAGGGCTTGAACCCATGAACTGCGAGATTACGACCTGGGCCAAAGTCAGACACTTAACTGACTGAGCCACCCAGGTGCCCCTCGTTTTCATTTATTTATAATACAAATATTTATTGAGCACTGCTTTACTATCTATTGCTAAATAACAAAGCACTTCAAAACTTAGTAGCTCAAAATAACAACCTGATTATTTTTGCATGATTCTGTGTGTTGACTAGGGCTCAGCTGAGTGGTTATTCTGCTGGTCTTGCTTAGGGTCTACATGTGATTGCAGTCAGATGGCAAATGGGGCTGGATCACCCAAAATGGCTTCTTCACTCACATGTTGGGAACCTTGGGGCTCCTACATGTGGCTTCTCTCTTCAGTGGATTGGCTAGATTTCTTTCATAGTGGCTTACAGTTCTAAGAGGCAGCTGGTGGAAGCTATCACTCTTCTGTAAGTCTGGTCTCAAAGTCTGAGGATGTCACATCCACTGTATTTTACTGGTGAGAGCTAATCACAAGATAAGGCGATTTTCAAATGATTTTTATAGGAGAGAAATGAGTGTTTCAACTCAGATTAGAGAGCTGGATAAAACATCTCTCCAACCTCTACAATAAGACAAGACAGGACAAATCATGTACTACTGACATTTTGTAAACCCTTACAAAAACTTAGGTCTCTGAACAATCACCTACTTAAAATCTATAGAGAGAGAGGTACCCACAGGGAGAAATAAAATGTAAGCATTTGCTTATCTTGGACAGATACCACCAAACAACATACAAGCTGGTAAGAATATTCAGCTAGCAACTTTTAATGAGTTGCTAAAGACTAAATATGGGCTTGAAGGAGAATATGAAGCCCCAGGAGGCTATAGACATGGGAAGGATTGCATGCCCTTGCAGCTTTTCCAGTTAAGAACTCTACCAGGTGCTCACAGAGAAGACCAACAAGAATTCCCAGAACACTTCCCCAAGGTGCTGGTTTAGGCAGGGAACAGCAGGCACAGCCACAGCTTTACCTGGATTTATCTCCCTTATGGAACAAAAGTCTTAATCCATAGGGGAAAGGACAACTAAAACCAGAGCTTGAGTACTGGTGGGAACCTACTGTAGCTGGGGAAGGGAAACATGGGGAAAAAACCTCTACCCCTGGTGGAGGGAATGAATATGTGCTAGACCAAATTTAACATCTGAAGAAGATGCAGGAACATCCGTAAAGGGCATACTCACAATGTTCATAGTGCCTGCCTGAGGTTTAATTAGAGCATCAGAAAATGAGCCTCTCTCCCCACCACCACATTAACAATTGTTGAGTATAAATAACAGTGGAATGTACGGTGGGAAACCAGTACAAAGGAAAGATATGGGGCCAAACAGGGAGCAAGTGTTGAGAAAATCCATGGGTAAATTAACTCATACTGTAAACACAAGAAATCACTAGAAGAATCTGATGCAGTAGTGCACTGAGAGTAATCACAGTAGTAAAAAACTTCAAACTCTGCCAACTTCTGACTAGATGAATATAAAACTCCATTCTACAAACCTTACAGAAAAGAGGCAGGCTTATCTCTAAACTTGAAAAAATTATTTACTTCATTATCTAGCGTTTTGCACAACATGGCCAGATTCTAACAACAACAACAAAAAACTTTATGAGATACACAAAAGGACAAGGAAAACAAAGTCTGAAAAGATAAAGTGGTTATTGGAACCAGACTCAGATATGACAAAAACGCTGGAACTATCAGACAGAAAACTTAAAATAACTACGATTAATTTGTTAGAGGCTCTAATGGAAAATAAAAACGCAAGATAAGAAAGGCATTTTCAGCAGAGTTAGAAACTATAAGATAAAGTCAAATGGAAGTGCCAGAAGTCAAAAATACAGTAACAGAGATAAAGAGTGACTTTAATGGGCTCATCAGTAGCCTTGACATAGCCTAGAAAAGAATTAGTGAACTTGAAGATAGGTCAATAGAAATTATTCAAATTGAAAAACAAAGAGGAAGAAAAGGTGAAAAATCAAACAGACCATATGATATCAAATGGTATAATATCAAATAGTATAACATATGCATAATTGGACTCCCAGAGGAAAAGGAAGAGAGAATTGGGCAAAAAAAAAAAATATTTGAAGAAATGATGACTGGAATATTTTCAAAATTAGTGTCAGACATCAAACCACAGATCTCAGAACCTCAAAGAACACCAAGAAGAATTCATTAAAAAAACCCAAAACAACCCACCAAGCCTAGGCACATCTTATTCAAACTGTTGGAAACTGAAAACAAAAAGAAAATCTTAAGCTCAATCTCTGAATACTTACCTACAGAGGAATAGTAATAAGATAAACAACAGACTTCTAGTCAGAAACAATATAAGAAAGATGACAGTAGAGGGGCATCTTTAAAGTGCTGCAGGAAAATCCCACATCCAGTGAAAGCCACTTTCAAAAGTGAAAGAAAAATATAGTCTTTCTCAAACAAAGGTAGAGGAAAGAAGCTCCAGTCTTCTTTTTTTTTCACTTTTTTTTGTTTTTGTTTTTGTTCTGGAAACAGACACAGGGCATATCACAGGGGGAAGCAGTGTGATGCCTCCTAGCAAGGCTCAGGACAATAGTAGCCAAAGTCAGAGATACCACTGTGGCCAGGCCTAAGACCAACATCACAGAGGTATGAGGAGAGGTTGACCCCTCCACACCAAAAATCACCAAAATATGCAATCACCAAAAATATGGAATGCTTCACAAATTTGTGAGTCATCCTTGCGCAGGGGCCATGTTAATCTTCTCTGTATCATTTCAATTTCAATATATTTGCCGCTAAAGTGAGCGTGCTCCACTCTTGATTTAAAAAGTGTCCTGTGCATATAGGGAGAGAAGAAATTGGTTGGAAGACACCTTTAGAGATTAGCTACTAGCATCCACTGCATGTAAGGTAAAAGTTATAGTACTGGGGAAAGTCCATGTTATTTCATTGAAATTAATTTTTCCTATTTATAAGTTGCTGGTATTAGTTTACATGATTTCAGTGATTTCTTAAAATTGAACTATTTTTTTTAATGGTACGTACATTGTCGTTCATTACTTTATCAATCTGGAGATAGGTATTTTTGTGTGTGATATATAAAAACAGTCTATTTTAAAATTAGATTAATATATTTCTGAAATGTTAGAATGGTTAGCTACACATAGTAGCTGTGGCTGATTATAATCAATCTATGAAAACTTAACCATCTACACATGAGCTGATGTCTGTATTTTCTTAAATTAATTTATTTATTTTGAGAGAGAGAGAGAGAGAGACAGTGCGTGAGGGAGGGGCAGAGAGAGAAGGAGAGAGAGAGATCCCAAGAGGCTCCCTGCTGTCAGCACAGAGCTCAATGCAGGGCTCCATCTCATGAACTGTGAGATCACAACTGGAGCCAAAATCAAGAGATGGATGCTTAACCAACTAAGCCACCCAGGCGTCCCTCTTTATGTTAATAATAAATGTCAGTCAAGAGTCAAACTGATTAACAACGGTTAACAAATGCAATTTCAATTTCAGAATTACCGTTTATTTTTTAAAATGTTTATTTATTTATTTTTTGAAATTTATTTTGATGGGGTGGAGGGGCAGAGAGAGCTGGAGAGAGAGAATCCCAAGCAGGGATTCTCAGCTGTCACACTGTCAGCTCAGAGCCTGATGTGGGGTTCAACTCACAAACTGTGAGATCATGACCTCAGCCAAAGTCAGATGCTTAACCAACTGAGTCACCAGTTGCCCCTAAATTTTTACGTATTTATTTTTGAGAGAGTGAGAGGAAAAGAGTTAGAGGGAGAGAGAGAGAATCCCAAGCAGGCTCTGCACTGACTGCCTACAGCCTGATGCGGGGTTTGATTTCACGAACCATGAAATCATGACCTGAGGCAAAATCAAGAGTCAGCCACTTGACTGACTGAGCCACCCGGGCACCCCCAGAATTATTGTTTATTAAAATTATCTTTTAACTTTCTTTTTAATCTTATATTTACAAAGAAATAACTTGGTTATTCCAATTTGATTTTGACAAATATGTATAGTGCCAATCTCTTCACTTTGTAAAATGCTAATAAAAATTATTGGAGTCAATTATAGATTTGGTACTCTTAAAATTATTTTACTGAAATTTACAAGGATATTTGTGATATAATGTAAAGAATGACTCAGCTGCACAACTTCCAGATAGTGAGTTTGAGTCATGCTTAATACATTTGTGTATGTTTTTTTTAACAAATATTTAATGATACTTGGTAAAGATGGTGAGGCAGACTGCGATAGGTGTAGGGACTGCTGTAATGGGATTGCACAGTGTGGGAGAGAGATGGGGCTCAACTCCAAATATAGCATGGGCATGTGGGAATTTATAGATTAAGAGCAGGGTGTGGGTCAGTGGATGGAAAATTAGTAAGTGGAAACACCAGAAGTAAAGGGGATTCTGAGTAAACAGGATTCTTGCTGAAGATAGGCCAGGGTGATCAAATATCATCTGAGGGATGGAGAAAGATGAGGAACTTGATCATATATTGAAGGTGATGAGATATTGAGAGAGGAAAATGTTGGTTAAACTACTTGGTGGAGTTCTTACTAAAACTGGATTTTACAGGAGCGCAAACAGATGGGCCTAGGAGAACTGACTAAAGTTTAGTCAAGCAAAAAAAAATCTTTGTCATATTATATCAATTATAACATGATAGTATATATTCAAGTTAGCATTGAATAAAGCAGTAATTCTCAAGTTTGAGCAGGCCTCAGAATTTCCAGGGGGGTTTGTTAAAAACCAGATCACTAAGTTCTACCTTCAGGATATGTAATTCAGTACACCCCGGGTAGAGCCTGAGAATTTGCATTTCTCATGTTTCTGGATAATATTGTGTTTGGTCAGAGGAGCACTCTTTGAAAACTCCTTGCATAGATGAACAAATATGCTTTCAGGTTAGACACACTGAGTAAAACCCAGATTTGTTACCAATTCACTCTGAGAGCTTAGGCACAACCTTAATGTTTTAATCTATAAAATGGAGTATTAATAGCTACTGTGTAGTGTTGTTTCTAGAATCCTATGAAGTATTTGCCACAGTCTCTGGAACAGAGGATAAATACTCTGTTGGCACTGTTGATACTGTATTGAATGTTTAATGATGAAGATCTCATTGAAAGATTGTTATGTTTTTCCCAATACATATATTTAATTTATATTTGCAGACCTATTGAGCAAATTAAGAGGTTGAATATTTTGATCCTGATAACATTAATAGGAAAACTACCTTTTGAATTAGAAGTGACTATTTCAATGCAGTTTCTCCAGAGGGATTTCTATTTCGCAAAAGAAAGATTGATCAGTCAACCAACACTCATTGAGTACCTTTGTCTTCAGACAAAATACACACATACACAGACACACTCATATATACACATAAACTCTAAAGTGAATACAAACTGGCTTTTTCTACAAATTGGCTATTCCATTTTTCTTCCTTTCTCTTATCATTTTATCTCTGGAATCGGTGCCTCTGTTTGCTGGTGGATTCCTTTGCTTTGTGCCTCCTCCCCCAGGCTTCAACAGAGGCATCTTGCATCAACTGAGTACCCGTAGCAAAAGTGGTTAACAGATGTGTGGGTTCTGTTGTATTTTGGTATTGTAATTTCCTATTACTGAGAAAAAAAAAAAGAGAGCGAGAAGTGTCACCAAGGAATCTCGGGGGATTTCCTGACTAGAAATGCCTTTGAAGTTGAAGAATATTTTTAAGACAGCGGTTTTTAATTGTAAAGAATCTTAATCATGTAGAGAAATATGCCTTTGAAATATTTTTCTTTGAACAGTGCATTTACCAGTTCAGGAAGCTCATTTCCATGCAATGATATTTTAATTTTAATACACAACTTCCCTTGCATTGCATGTATTCATAAAGCTACAATTTTATTCTTAGTTTTATTTATTACATTCTGAAAATTAGGCTACTTGCCTTAAGCTATTCTATATAAATGTTTTTATTCCCCAAACCCATTATTTTAGAGATGCAATTTTAGCCTTTAAAGGGAGAAAATGATATAAAGTGGCTATGACTGAGGTTTTCTGGGTTTATATTTCTGCCATGTCTGCAGGGGGCTATTCTCCACATGAAAATCTAAGAATTCACACTAATGTTAATTCTGGGTATAAACTCATCAATTTGGAGGAAAAGAGATTTTACTTCTAAATGTAACTTTCCTAATTCCACTTGCTCTACATTTGCCTAGATTGGACTTGCCTTCAAATAGAGATATGGTCAGGCAAAAGCTGACACAAGGGGAATGAAAGGCTTACCATTTGTTTAAGGCAGGAAAATGACACTACTCAGTTTATGCCAAAAACACATATGGCTGGGGCGCCTGGGTGGCTCAGTCAGTTGGGGTCTGACTTTGGCTCAGGTCATGATCTTGCGGTTTGTGGGTTCAAGCCCTGCGTCGGGCTCTGTGCTGACAGCTCGGAGCCTGGAGCCTGCTTTGGATTCTGTGTCTCCTCCTCTCTCTGCCCCTCCCATGCTCATGCTCTGTCTCTCTGTGTCTCACAATAATAAATAAACATTAAAAAAATAAAAACAAAAAAAGCAAAAAAAAACCCCACATATGGCCATAAATATTTCATTTCTCTGAATTCGAAGGTAAGACTCTTTGTGTTCACATTCTTAAGTAGTATATGTATCTTATCCAGAAACGTATTTTACATCTTTGGCCACAGTAACACACACATACAGATCAAAGACCATCAAAGCCCAAATAAGATGGCATTCATTAGGAAACCACACTCTCCTGAATTAATTGCCCTTCTGAAATGAAATAAATATTTTATAGTTCCTTTACTTAAAACACAATCACTAATTGCAAATGGATGTGTTAATATCATCAACCTAGCCTGAATGAAATATCTGCCATATTTGTAAATATATTAATAATTAGTATATATGTCTGCACATATGTGTATTAATACATCTGTGCCCCAGGGGCTCTTAAGATTTGGACTGCAAATTTGGTTTCTAGGATGCTTGTTTTGTCCAGTTTTTGTTTTTAGTAATGTCAGTATTGCCACTGATAAATTTGATTTGACTTGAGGAAAGACCTACTATTATCTTCTTTTATCTTTTTCATAAGTGCATATTGGGTTGAAACCCCTGGATAACTAATCATACTTTCTCATCATCGTAGAAATGTAAGGCAAGGAAGTCTATGTCAGGTAATGCAAGTCTGGTGAGGTGTCTTGAAAACCCCAGCAGCAGCCTTACATTTGTGCACAGGAAAACTTATACAGGGTAAACTGGATAGGGAGAGAAAAGCTTGGGGACCCACCTAGAAGCTGGGATTGCACTGCACATTTCACAAAATTGAGGAAAAGTCAACTGCATGTCACAAAGAATGGGGGTGGGGAAGAGAATGTGTGGGGTAAGCCAGCGGGGGGGGGGGGGGGTAGTGGTTGTAGGATGACAGAGATTATAGTTACGGTAAAACTAATATAGAAAGAGGGTAAGAGATATAAATAAAATAGCAAGTTTTAGTGTCAAGAACATTATATTTTTCTTAACTAGGAGGCTTGTGTGCCAAGTTAGTCAATTTTTGAAAAATAAGAACTGTCTGGACTTCCCAAATATGCTTTCATCTTTGCTTTAGTGAGAAACCCAGAAAAAGGCCTAAAGCAGTTTCATAAGACATCATTTTTGGTTAAAAACAAAGAAGCACATTTAAAAAATCCCACACTTCAACCATCCAAAAGTTTTCCTAGAGTCTAATAAAAATAGTATTCCTTTTTTAATTTTATTTAAATTTTAGTTAGTTAACAAAGAATAGTATTCCTTTTAAAATGTGCATTTAAAAAAATCTTTCATATGACATAAGCTATGGCTGCTATGAAAACTGGTATACCTGAAATTTCTGATCAAAATAAAGGGCGAATTTTCCAAGACATCTAATTTGACTGTATTTTCCCTAATTTTTTTCTTTAAAGAAGAAAGCTTGTACTGAGTATTAGCTATTTCTCAAAGACATGTCAAAAGAAGCTATAAAATACATTCTCCAATGCCTCTAAATTTTTAAAGACTATGTCAATCATAATAAATATGATGCTTTCCTTTTTAGCAGATTATTTTAAATTCTAGAAAACAAATATAAATTGAAAAATACTTTATTCATAAAGATTAGGGATTGAGGTCAACATTTATAGGTAAGCATCTTTCCTGTGGCAGCAGTAAAGGCATAGTTTGAAGTTAAAGCACTATAAAAACATTTTACTTATAAATAGGGCAATTTTTGATATAAAAGTCAATGGTTGAGGACACAAAGACTACATTTCTGACACTAATTCCAGTGTATGTACCCTTCGCACACCACAAAGCAATTCTGTGACATCAGCTAAGTGTCTACAATTCAATTCAATTCTGACACTGTCTGGAGACTGTCAGATCCCACAGGTTAAGAGCTCAGTCCTACAAGAAGACTCCCATGACCCCCACCTCAATGCCAATCACAAGTATGGGTTGTCATCTGTGCCTCTGACCCACCATATATTGGAAGTTTCAAGGACCCCCCCACCTTGGGTTTCATTAATTTGCTAAAGCAGCTCACAGAACTCAGAGAAAGTTTTACTTTTAGTAAATAGTATTGCAAAATACTATTGGTTTCTTAGTAAAGGATATAATTCAGAATAGCCAGATGGAAATGAAGCATAGGGCCCGCATGGAGAAAGGGCACAGGGCTTCCATGCCTTCTCCAAGCATGCCACTCTCTCAGCACTTCCAAGCATTTGCGAACTGAGAAGTTCTCTGAACATCATACTTTTGGTTTTTATGGAGGTGTCATTATATAAGCATGCTTGATTAGATCATTGGCTTTTGGTGATAGATTGAACTTCCGTTCTCCCCTTCCCAGGGAGGTCAGGAGGGTGGGAATGGAAGTGTCAACCTTCCATTCAGTGGTTGGTTACCCTGGCAACCAGTCCCTATCCTTAAGCACTTTCCAAAAATCACCTCATTAATATAAACTTAGGTGTGGTTGAAAACAGTTTGCTATGAATATCAAGACACATTTATTGCTCTTATCACATAGGAAAATCATAAGCAAGATCTAATAAGAGTTCCCAAATTTGCTGACCACTCTTAATAAAAGTTGAACCCTTGAAATTCCATAGAATTTCCAGATTCTCAACAGATGCTAAATATAGTGTGGCCACCTTTGTTGATAACTGATTCAAATGAGTCCAAATCATCTAGATTTTTCAGAACTGTTTAGATTTCAAATATTCTATTTGTTGTGCCCTTATTTGTCTCAGAGTTCTGATTTTAGTAGAAAAAACATAATTTCTTTATCCATTGACCTGAATGGCTTCTGATTCTGCTTCTTGGAAAATTTAAAATAAGTGTAAAAATAACCCTGAGCTTAAATCGTCAATTAATCTACAACAAAGGAAGCAAGAATATACAATGGAGAAAAGACAGTCTCTTCAATAAATGGTGTTTGGAAAACTGGACAACTATACACAAAAGGATGAAATTGGACCACCATACACAAAAATAAACTCAAAATAGATTAAAGATCTAAATGTGAGACCTGAAACCATAAAACTCCTAAAAGGAAATACAGGCAGTAATCTCTTGGACATCAGCCTAAACAACATTTTTCTGGCTCTGTCTCCTCAGGCAAGGGAAACAAAAGCAAAAATAAACTGTTGGGATAAAAAAAAAGATTTTGCACAGTGAAGGAAACCATCAACAGAATGTAAAGGCAACCTACTAAATGAGAAAGATATTTGCAAATAATATATCTGATAAGGAATTAATACAAAAATATATAAAACACTTATACAACTCAATGCCAAAAAACCCAAACAGTAAAAAATGGCCAGAGGACCTAAATAGGCATTTTTCAAAGAAGACATACAAATGGCCAATAGACACACAAAAAGATGGTCAACATCAGTCATCATCAGAAAAACGTGAATCAAAACCACAATGAGATATCACCTCATACCAATCATAATGGCTAGTATCAAAAAGACAAGAAATAACAAGTATTGAAAAGGATGTGGATTAAAAGGAACCCTTGGGGTGCCTAGGTGGCTCAGTCGGTCAAGCATCCAACTCTCGATTTCCGCTCAGGTCACGATCTCGGGGTTCATGAGATCAAGTTCCACATTGGGCTGTTTGCTGACAGCATGGAGCCTGCTTGGGATTCTCTCTCTCTCTTTCTCACTCTCTCTCTTCCTCTCCCTCTGCCTTCCTATGTATGCACGATTCTCTCTGTCTCAAAGTAAATAAGTAAATTAAAAAAAAAAAAAGAACCCTGGTGAGAATATAAATTGGTGGCAAAGCCACTATTGAAAATAATATGGAGGTTCCTCAAAACATTAAATACCACACAATCCAATAATTTTGCAGCTGGGTATTTACCCAAAGAATACAAAAACATGAATTTCAAAAGATATATGCACCCCTGTGTTTATTGCAGCATTATTTGCAATAGTCAGGATATGGAAGCAACCTAAGTATCCATCAATAGATGAATGGGTAAAGAAGATGTGGTATATACACGAACTATTACTCAGCCATAAAAAAGAATGAATTCTTGCCATTCACAACAACATGTATGGATCTAGAGTGTATTATGCTAAGTGAAATTAAGTCAAAGAAAGACAAATACCGTATGATTTCACACGTGGAATCTAAAAATCAAAACAAATGAGCAAACAAACAAAAATATACCCATAAATACAAAGAACAAAATGGTGGTTGCCAGAATGGAGGGGAGTGGGGGGAATTAGTGAAAGGGTTCAAGAGGTACAAACTTCTAGTTATAAAATAAATAAGTCACAGGGATGAAAAGTATAGCATAGGGCATGTAGTCAGTAACAGTGTAATAACTTTGTATGATGACAGATGGTAGCTACACTTCAAGTGAATTGTCAAATCACTATGTTGCACACATGAAAGTAATATAACATTGTATGTCAAATATATGTCAATAAAAATAATAAAATAAAATAGGAGACAAGAAGCTGGTGAAAATTTTTTTTAAATTTTTTTAATGTTTTTATTTATTTTTGAGACAGAGAGAGACAGAGCATGAACGGGGGAGGGTCAGAGAGAGAGGGAGACACAGAATCCGAAACAGGCTCTAGGCTCTGAGCTGTCAGCACAGAGCCTTACTCAGGGCTCGAACTCACGGACCATGAGATCATGCCCTGAGCCCAAGTCAGACGCTTAACCGACTGAGCCACCCAGGCACCCCAGCAATTTTGACATCAAACAGTAATTCAAAATTTTTGTTTAAAATGATGGCCAAAAATGTTTATGTCAAGGAATCAAGAGGAAGTTTCTTTTCCAACTTTCCTTCCTGTCTAATGTTTCGGTTTTCTTTTCCATCTCTGTCTCTGTTTTTAGTGTGGAAGTTAAAGGTGAATACAAGGAAGGTGTGAAATACCATCTTTACCTTTTGGATGATCTATATTTCTTTGGTTTCATTTATTTTTGTGAGATGCTCAGAAGAAGTCCACTTCCAGCTCAGATTCTTTCCTTCAGAGTTTCCCCTAGCAACCTGCTAAATGCTCCTGTAAAATACAGGTTTTGGCGGAGTCAACATAATCACTGTATTCAATATTCTGCTTAGTAAATCACACAGATCTTTTTATGAGTCATTCTATGAGATGTTGGTTCTGGAAATTACAGACACACTATTAACTTTTACACTTAGGAACTAAAAATTCTAAATGAAGGTATAAAATTAGTATGAAAATACATAGAAGAGAGAAAGGTACTATTGTGGACCAAATGTTTGTGTTCCCCCTCCGAATTCATAGGTTGAAATCTGAACCCCAATATGATAGTATTATTAGGTGGCACGTTTGGAGTTAATTAGGTCATGAGAGTGGAGTATTCATGAATGGGATAGTGCCTTGTAAAAGGGACCCTAGAGAGATCTGTTGCTCCTGTGCCATGTGAAGACACTCAGAAACGGGCAGTCTAGGACCTGGAAGCCAGTCCTCATTAAAACCTAACCATGCTTGCACCCTGATTTTGGACTTCAGTTTCCAGAACAATGGGAGATAAATTTCTGATATTTATCAGCTGCCCGGTCTATGGTACTTTGCTATAGGATCCTAAACTGAATAAGATAGGTGCTATATAATTTATTCAGTAACAAGTGAAACAAGTAAAAAGTAGCCTGATTAGATGAATTTGAACTCTTTTCATGAAAGGGGGATAACGAAGTTAATTAAAGGGATGTGGGAGAGTTAATGCATTCTGAGTTATGACTGCCTACCACAAAACATGGATCTATAGTCCTTTGTAAAAACATTGGGAACTACTGATCTGTTGGACTCCTTTTTACAGTACCTGGAAGGCGTAGAAACTCAATTAATGTTGCTTAACAACACTGAAGAGAGAGAAGAGAGAGAAGATGGCATAAGGAAATAAGGTGGGGAATAAGGTTTTTTTTTTTTTTTCTGTTCTGAGGAAATCTGTATAGGTCACCTGGTCTGAGCATTAGCAGAATATTGCTGGAGAAAAAGACACATGACCAGACTGGAGTCTTTATGGACTCATGGTTTCCAATGTCATGTAGAATCTCTATTCTCTCCTTCGTATGACCCTACAACCAACAGATGAATTCACATCTTACGTCATAGATAAGCAACCATCAGAAGCAACTCTTCTTGACCAAATATGTGCAAACAGATCTACACACATCTGTGCCTACTGTCTTCTGTTGCAATAGAAAAGGTGTTTGTAATCTGCTATTTCGTCCATCTGTGCTTTGTATCCCATATCCCTGCCTTCTCAGAAAAATGTTTCTATCAGTTTTTCTCCTCTCTCCTCTACCTTCAATCCCTTCAACTCCCCTCCCCCTGACTCTCATCCCCAACATACAAAAAACTTTACTTTTAGTCTAAATACACAACACCCTTTCTTGTCCTTAGGCTTGTTCTGATGATACTGCCCCTGGTTGGGTCATTCTTCCTTTTCACTCTACCGTCCTTCCTTAGTTAAGCCTTTCTTACAATCCCATTATGAAGGCCCCACCCTGATGACCTCATCTAAACTGAATTACCTCCCAAAGGTCCCATCTACAATTACTCTGGGGTCAAAGGTTCAATATGTGAATGTTTGGGAGATACATTTCAGTCCATAGCACTGAGCTTCTTAGATTTATATGTTTACGGGTTTCATCAAATTTGGAAAAACGTCAGCCACCATTTCTTCAAATATCATGTGTCTCCCTGATTCTACTCTTTTCCTTTTGATTCCAATTACAAACGTATGATAGGCTGTTCGTTCCATAGCTCATAGTTCACCTATTCGATTTCCATTCATTGTTCTGTTCTGTTATTGTTCACTCTGTTAAGTTTCTCTTTGTGTTTTATTTTGTATACTTTCCACTGCTATGTTTCCCAGTTCACTAGTATTTCTTTTTGCAGTGTCTAATCTGCTTTTAATTCCCGCTGGTGTATTTTCTCATTTCACATATTGTATCTTTCATCTCTAATGTGATTTGGTTTTTCTAATATCTTTCCTTTCTCTCTTCATCCTCACACTTTCCTCTATCTTCTGGAATTTATTTATAACAGGTGTTTTAACAGACTTGTCAACTAATTCTAGTGTGTTATTTCTGGCTCTGCTGATACTGATTGATTCTCCCCTGATTTATGGGCCAGTTTTTTCTGCTTCTTTGCATACCAAGTTAATTTTTATTGATGCCAGACATTGTGAATTTTACATTGGTAAGTGCTGAATATTTTTGAATGCCTTTATTTTTGGACTTTGTCCTGAACAAAGTTAAATTATTTGGGTTCAGAACAATCCTCACCTAAGGATAACTGACCCACTACTAAGCAATCCCTGTCTGTGGACTCTGTACCAAATGACACATTTACTAGATCTTTCTACTTTGGCTTGTGGGAACATAAATCTCTCCCACATGAGATGTGAGGATCTCCCTACTCCTCTCTGGTGGTCTTTCCCAGCCCCAGGGAGTTTCCTCACATGCACCCAAAGATCAGTCCAAGGACTTGAGAGGGGCCCTCTTGCATTTCTCTCCTCCCAGACACTCTACCCTGAGAATGATAGCTGCCTTGGCTTTCTAAATTTGTCTCCTCAGTCCACGAGGTTGCTGAGCTGTTTGAGCTCCTCTTCTTAGGCTTCAGCCTGAAAAGGCTCTCCAGGCAGTGAGTTAGGTCACTCATCCAGTCTCATCTTTCTTGTTTCCCCTTTCTCAGGAATCTGTGCTCTGAGCTGCTTGAAGTCCAATGTCTGAAAACTGTTGTTTCATGTATCGGGTCTGCTTTTCTAGTTGTTTAAGATGAGAGGTTCAATCCAGTCCCTATTAATCCACATTGGCCAGAAGCAAAGGCCTCATTTTCCGGTGACTTTTCTTTTAATTCGCAACTATTTATTTAAATTCAAGATAGTTAACATCCCTATTACATTTGAATACTGTCTTTGTTAGATACTGGATTTTTGCATATATTAGAATGTACCTATTGATTATTCCCCATTACTCTAACAGAGTTCCCTATTCATGTGCTAATATCACATTCTTTTGATTATGGTGGCTTTATGTGAAGTTGTACTGTTTGCAAGGCAAATATCTCCCCTTCTTTTCAGACATTATTTTACTGCTCCCAGATATTCTTAAATGATATTAAGACTTGCTCTTTTTAGGCCTTATTATATGACCTCCAATAATGGATAATTATATTCAACTAAGCCTTTTATCCTTGTTAGAAATAAATCTCATGGTTCTTAACTATATTATAAATGGAACATATTTCATGTTTCTGTTTATTGCTCGTGATTCCCAGCATAAAGCTACTAATTATTGCATATTTATCTTTTAAAAGGAAATCAAATCTTCTTGTTAATTATAGCATAAGTCATATAACAAAAAGATAATTCATCTCTTCTTGTTCCAATATTTACCAGTATTTTATTACCTAACTGTACTATATTCCCTAGAACAGAAGAATTAATGTTTAATTATGATAGTGGAGAACATTTCTTTCCTGTCCCTGATTTTGATAAAAATGGCTTTAACATTTCACCATTTGAAATATTTTTTGCTGGTTTGGAGTATACAGCTTTTATTATATTTAAGCCATTTATTTCAATGGCTTCTTAGGCTTTTTATTATAATTGCTACTATCTTTTATCAAGTGCCATTTAAGAACATACTGAAATGATGAAAACATTTTCTTCTTTAATGTGTTAATTAGGGAATTATATTAATTGTGGTATTTCATTCCTAAAATAAATCCTACTTGCTAATTTTGATACATTGTGAATGGACTGAATCTGTTATTAAAAGTCAGATACTGTTAGATTGATTAAAAAAAAAACCTAGAAATATGTTCATTTCAAGAATTACTCTTAAAGCCAGTAAGAAAAAATGCTGCGTAGAGCAAAGGATGCTAGAAGAACATAAAAATATAATTAATTGTAGTGGGAATTTTAATACAGCTTTTTTAGAATTTGATAAAATAAGAAAACAAAAATTAATTAAAGATAGAATGCAGTTAAATAATACAGCATAACCTTAATTTTATGTATATATAATGTTATACTCTTTATATTGAGAATAAACATTTTTTTCCACATGATCATGGCATGACTGTTATAAAAAATCATCATATAGTTTGCCACAGATAAATAATGACTGTTTTTTTTCTTTAAAAGCAGAGATCCCTAACCATATTTTTTTGAGTTAGAAATGAATATGAAATATATGAGCCAAACTAGTGACTTGGGAATTAAGAAACATACTCCTGCTAAATAACTGTTGGATCAAAGAAGAAATCAAAATAGAAATTACAAACTGTTAAGGAAGCAATGTAAAGAAGAGAGTTAAAAGTATTGAGATATATAATAACTGTGCATAGGAAGATGCATAGCCTTAAAGAGCTTCACCATTAAAGAAAAATTACTGATCACACAGGATTTGAGTAATTATCATAGAAAATTAGAGAAACTGCAGCAAGAAAAAGGTGAAAAAATAGGAAAATAAAATCAATAGAGACAAAAATAATTAAAGAGGAAAAAATTATACAGACTAAAAATTTCAAAAGCTAGATGCATTTACAGACCAGTAAAACAGAAAACCCCTCAAAAACCTGGCAAAGAAGAAAAGGACATGGAACAAATATATAAAATATTAAAAATAAGAAAGATGACATTAACACTGATATTGGAAAGATTAAAATATGATATAATTACGTGGCAACAAAATGAAATACTAGGAAAAAAGATTGTTGAGCAAAATATAAACTACACAAATTTTCCACGAGAAAATATACAGGTTGCAAGTTAAGTTAATCTCTACTATTTAACCAGGTACCAGAACTGGATGGGTGGTTTTATAACAGACTTCCAGCTCACCTTTAAAAACAGATAATTTCAATGTTATTTAAACAATTCCAGCCCACAGATTTTTCTAGATGAATTCTCATTCATATTAAGAATTCAGTTTAACAGCAAAGCTTATTAAGGAGAGCACAAAAAGGAAAACTTTCATCCATTGCTTTTATGAATATAGATGCAAACTCTAAAAAAGAAAATAGTATCAAGTAGAATCCATTAAGTTGGCACCATAGTTTGAAAAATAAAATATGACTTGAAAGCATACACATGTGTGAGGGCACAGTGTAAGAACTGTGAGAAATCTGCCTGGTATATGCATATCTTTTGGTTGTTTATGGATAGCATTCCCTTCCTCTTTTTCTTTTACAGTCCTCCCTCATGCAGGAGATGCACATGGCAACCTGAGCTGGGCCACAGCTGCAGAGCACTTTTGCAGCAGCCAAACCCAGGAAGTGGGAATGTAGAGAGCCTCCCAGGGCTTAGCTGTTGTTCAAGTGAGAAAATCCTCTCTGGCAACTGTTGAGGGCATGTATGAATGAGATCCTGGAGGCGAAGAGCCTCTCTTCAGAGAGAGAGGCTCTCCAGATGTGTGACTCTGAAGGCAGGCAGCTGTGGTGAGTGTCCTGGAACTCAGAGTACTTCCTAAAACTCTGGCTCCTCCACTGGGCATCAACTTCTCTCCTTTGCAGCTGATTCTGCAGTCAAAGCTGTTTTTGCCATCCCTAAAGCTGCTGCACTTTTAAAAAAAATGTTTTTTAATGTTTATTTATTTTTGAAAGAGAGAGAGAGAGAAAGAGAGAGAGAGAGAACATGAGTAGAGGAGAGGCAGAGAGAGAGAGATGGAGACACAGAATCCAAAGCAGTCTCCAGGCTCTGAGCTGTCAGCACAGAGCCCGATGCGGGACTCAAACTCATGAACCGCAAGATCATGACCTGAGCCAAAGTCAGATGCTTAACTGAATGAGCCACCCAGGTGCCCCAAAGCTGCTGCACTTCTAATAGAAGTGATATGCAGCCTTTTCCAGACCATCTATGAGTCTCGTACCTTTGCAACCAAGGTGGAACCAGATATTCTCTTCCTCTCCCCCATTTTGTCTTTTATGTCTGCCTCATGTCCTTTGTCTTTCCAACTTTATCTTTTTGGTTAGACCCTCGCTATGCACTGTTCTCAGTTCAGTTTAGGCTGGACAGCAGTCCAGCACTTTGGCGCTGGTTGTGGCTCATGCTGAAAACCCAAGCTGTGGAACAGCTTTATAATGTTGGCAGCAAAGGCATGAAGTAATGGCAGCAGCTATTAAGCAGACTCAGAGGTGGCAATTCTAATGGTGGCAAGTTGGGCAAGGGTGGCATAAGTTTCCATGGTGACAATGTTGGCTTCAAGAGACACAACAATGAATAAAGATCATAAACAGAAATTTTTACATCGTCAGTTACTAGCCTCCTCCTACCTATCATAGACATTGTAACTGCCTCTGTAGAATCCATTCCACTCCTTCTCCATTGGCTTGACTGAGATTGAACTCACCCTCAGTGTTAGGGATAGGATCTGGTTTGACCTAAGCCAATCATGACAATGTCTTGCTATAAAAACTAGTTCAAGGAAAAGCAAAAAATCATACTTAAGCCAATCTGTGCACAGAGTTCCTTTACCTACAATGATTGTTGAAGGAATGAATTTGTGCCATTTAAATTGTCCAATTAGAGGGGCACCTGAGTGGCTCAGTCAGTTAAGTGTCCGACTTCAGTTCAGGTCATGATCTCAGTTTGTGAGTTCGAGCCCCACATCAAGCTCTGCACTGACAGTGTGCAGCCTGCTTGGGATTCTCTCCCTCTCCCTGTCTCTCTCCCTTTCCCTCTCTTCCTGTGCCCCACTTGTACTCTCTTTCAAAAGAAAAAAATAAACTTAAAAAAAATGGCCCAATTAGAGACAAAGCCCAAAACTTCTGTTAGATGTGGTTTCAGTAATCCATTGCTCAAGAAAGAAAAACACTCCAAAATTTAATGTCTTAAAACACCAATGATTTATTATTTTCTTAATTTTGTGAATAGACCATGTGAGTGTTTCTTCTTCTGGTCTTGCCTGAGCTCACTCAGCTCAGTGACAGCTCACTGGGGTTGGGAGAGTCCCAGAGGGTATTACTCTCATGTCTGACAACTGGTGATGACTGTTGGTTGACAAGATGCTTTGGCTTTCCTCCATATGGCTTCCTATTCTACTGTAGGCTACTCTGGGCTTTTGTCTAGATGATGGTCTCAGGTTTTCAAGAAGGCAAGAGTGGAAGTTACAAGTTCTTTTAAGGTTTAATCTCTGGAACTTATATATCATCACCTCTATCACATTCTGGTGGAAAGAGCAATTCATAAGGTCAGCTAAGATTTAAGGTAGTTGGGGGAAAAAGACTCTATCTCTTAATGAGGGCAAAGAAATTGTCAAATTACTAAATGATGTGGATACAAGGGGTCATAATTCATTAAGGGGCATTATCTACCCACAATGGTTGAATGAGGCTAGTTATGCCATGAAAGTTACAGCATGTTTTGTAACCTAGTATCTAGTATTACTTTAAAAATTTATGTGGATTCCATCTAGTGTATTCCAGTTTTTATAACTTTCCTTTACAACTGGCTATTTGTTCTATCACATCTCTGTGTGTGCACCCTTATTTTAGTGTGTGCGCACGTCATTAATCAAGATATGAAGATACTGCTAGTCCTTTCTTTTTGATAATATAGACCTTTTTATTTAAATGTTCCACTGGCAACTGTGTTACATAGACTTCGAAATTTCTATTTAAAGATGGTATAAGATAATAGGCTGAGGATGTGTATTTTTCCTTAATTTTTTCAACCTTCCTACTATCATTAGATAACAGTAAAAGAAAACACTCATTGCCACACAGATAATGAAACAAACATGAGCAGGAGAGAGATTTCAACACATTTCTGAAGGATAAAAAGAGGATGGAAGCATTTTGACAAGTAAAAGAGTAAGGCAGGTAGAGAGCAGAGTAACTGCAAAAGACCGACCTAGAGGAGAGCTAGAAGATGTAAAGGCAACATGAGTGAGAAGAATGGCTTATCTGAGAAGGCTATCTGCATAGCAACACTTCTTTCTTCCTGATACACTTTTTTTTTTTTTTTGCTTTCCTTCTGTGTTTTCTGATGCTTAGTGTAAAAATCAAGCATCAACCTCAGACTAAAAATACCTAAGGATTCTTCTCTAATAAGATGTAAGTATCTGCACAGGCAGAATTAGAACTCTTGGTGCCAGCATCAGAGAAAAGTTCTCTTATTTTGGCAGTTGGAACGTCCACAGCTAGAGACCTGGTACCTGCCTGCTCCCATTAAAGCTTCATTTCATTTAGACAAGTCCTGAACACCTACATAATATTCCCAGCAAAGATCTCTTAATGAGAGATTAGGCAGGAAAACAGACCCACATACAACAAAAGAGGAAACACATCCTTTGTTACAGAGAGAAACAATCCCATTCCCTTTTTAAATAGAATGAATACTCTATCAACATCACAAAAGGACAAAGGGAAGGACAAGATAAAAAAACAACAGAAAAAATGTCTCTAGAAGAAACAAAGAAACTTCAGAGAAAGATTTGAGAAGGTAGTATCCTCAGAGCACAAGAACAGAATGCTACAGAAAGGAACAACAAGGAACAAATTAGAACAATTATCATGTATATAATCATATGCCAAGTGACAAATTAAAGAAGGGTTAGAATAGGGGCACCTGGGTGGCTCAGTTGGTTAAGCGTCTGGCTTCAGCTCAGATCATGATCTTGTGGTTCATGGGTTCGAGCCCTGTGTTGGGCTCTGTGCTGACATCTCAGAGCTTGAAGCCTGCTTCAGATCCTCTGCTCCCTGCTCTCTCTGCCCCTCCCCTGCTCATGCTCTCTGTCTCTCTCTCTCAAAAATAAATAAACATTTGAAAAAAAAATAAAGGTTAGAATATAAAGTGAGTAGGTCTCTCACAACATAAAGAAAAAAATCAACAGAGATTGAACAAGACAAAGGCAACAACAACAAAACGAGGAGATTGAACACTTGAAAAAGATAAGATATATGGAGTATAATTCTAAGAGATCCAACTCAACTAACAGGGTTTCCAAAAAAATGGGCACATGATAACAAAGGCAAAGAAATTTTAAAAAATAATACAAAAAAAACTTTCCCAGAGGTCAGAAGATACTACTTTTGTGTTTGAGTCTACTAAGTTCCTAGCAAATAGTTAAAAGAAGATCCACATGTAAAAACATGACTGAAATCTTTGCCAGAAAACAAAAGAAAGACACTTGCTAAAAAATTTCAGATAGATAAAACACACCATCAAAAAGGACAGAGAATCAAAGTGGCATTGGACCTCTAATCACTAACATATTGGTAAGAGAAAAAATGAGCAATGGTACTCACATTTCTAATAGGTAATAATTCTGAACCTAGCATTTTATCAAATTTTATTTTAGAGAGAAAGAGAGCACAAGCAGGGGAGGGGACAGAGGGAGAGTGAAAGAGAGAATCCTAAACAAGCTCCATGCTCAGCATGGAGCCCAATGTGGGGCTTATCCCATGACTGTGGGATCATGACCTGAGCCAAAATCAAGAGTCATATGCTCAACCAACTGAGCCACCCAGGCATCCCAAACCCAGCATTCTTATACAGTGAAATTATTGATAATGCATCAAGGCAAAATAATTATATTTTAGGCATTCTAGAATTCAGATAATTTGCATCTCATGCACCCTAAGGAAGTCACTTGAGATATAATCCAGCAAAATGAGTGTAGATATCAAGTATTGTCATTTGAATTGTGTATCCTCAAAGGATTTTGTAGTTCTTATCCCCAGTACCTATGAATGTGACCTTCTTTGGAAACAAAGTTTTTTTTCAGATGATCAAATTAAGATGAGGTCATTAGGGTAGACCCTAATCCAATATGACTATGTCCTTCTAAAAGGGGGTAATTTGAACACAGACATGCATAGAGGTAAAATAATGTGAAGACAGAGGGAGAACATCATCTATAAGCTAAGGAATGTCTGAGGTTACCCAACAATATGACACAGGCATGACCAGATTCTCCCTCATAGACCTCAGAAGAAACCAACCTTTTGACATCTTGATCTTGGACTTCCAGGTTCCAGAACTGTGAGATATTAATACTTTGTTATGGCAGCCCTAGAAAATGAATATACCAAGAAAGAAGATTCTGAAAGGAGACTTGGTGGAATTCAACTGAAAGCCTTGGAAAAACAATCCCAGGATCACGTTTTTGATCAGATAATTAAGCAATCGGTCCAGACTGGGAATGAAATCAGAGGGCTCCATGAAAAATGAAGAGCAGAATAAAAACAAAAGAAAGCAATAGATAGTACCTAAGGGGCTGGAGAATGTTTGACTTTGTGAAAAAAAAAAAAAAAAAAAAAAAAAGGATACATTTCTTCTTTTCACAAAAAAATTAGTCTCCACCAAAAATGAAAATAAAACCAAAATCCTAAGACACTGTGTAATAAAGTCATGGTTTAGATATGATGGAAACCAGGAAATGTCATGCATGTTTTTTAGCAATTGATGGTGTGTTATGAAACAGAATGCATTTAACCTAGAAGTGGTCCCTGAGCGTGCTGAGGGTTTTGAATTTGGACCTAAAGAGAATGAAGTACAATTTTATCACATTACTTATGTCTGCATTATTTAAATAGTCATATAATATACAATCTATTTATTAATTTTAAGTTTTTATAAATGTTTATTTATTTAAAAAAATAAATATTTATTTTTGAGAGAGTGTGAGTGGGGGAGGGTAAGAATGAGGAGGGACAGCGAATCTGAAGCTGACGCTGTGCTGACAGCAGAAAGCCTGATGTGGGGCTTGAAGTCACGAACCATTGAGATCATGACCTAAGGTGAAGTTGGATGCTCAACCAACTGAGCCACCCAGATGCCCCTGATTTTACATTTTTAAAGAGAAACATGGATGTTTTAAATTCAGTTACACTAGATAAATATTATCAACCTTGACGATCAAAACTGAAGATATGGCTTAAAGTTAGAAGCTGGAGAGTCAGAGAAAGAAAGAATTGTTAATAGTCTCACATAATATAGTGGATGGTCAAGAGACATCGTATAAATTTTCTAAAACAGGAAAAACTAATTTAAGTGTGTTCCTTATTTGTATGGATGTTATCAATATAAGAATTAAAATCATTATAAAAAACAGATACACCTTTTCTCACTTGATAAAGAACATGTAGGGAAATCTACAGCTAGCATCATACTTAATGGTGAGCAACTAGAGGCTTTCTCAGTGAGATCGGGAATAAGGCAAGGATCTCTGCTCTCACCACTTCTATTCTACTTTGTATTGGAATTCCTAGCTAATGCAATAAAACAAGAGAAGGAAATAAAGAGTATACAAATTAGGAAGGAAGAAATAAAACTGTCCTTGTTGGAAGATGACATAATTGTCTATGTAGAAATGCAAACAGTAACAATAAAAATCTGAAACTGATAAGTGACTATAGCAAGTTGGCAGGATACTGGGCTAATATATAAAGAGCTAATTGCTTTCTTCTATACTAGCAATGAACAATTAGAATTTGAAATAAAAAACACAAGACCATTTATTTGGTAAACCTTATGTCCACACAAAACCCTGCACCCCAATGCTTATAGCAGCTTTATTCGTATTTTTAGTACTAAAAATTATACTTAGGTGTAACTCTAACAAAGCATGTGTAATATCTATATGAGAAACATTTAAAAACTCTGATGAAAGAAATCAATGAAAATCCAAATAAATGAAGAGATATTCCGTGTACATGGGTAGAAACACTAAATATTGTGAAGATGTCACTTCTTCCCAACTTGATGTATAGACTCAATGTAATTTCAATCAAAATCTTAGCAAGTTAATTTGTGAATATTGAAAAATGGTTCTGAGTTTGACACAGAGAGGGAAAAGACCCAGAATAACCAATTCAATATTGAAGGAGAAGACCAAAGTCAAGAGGACTAACTTCAAGACATAGTATAAATCTAGAGTAATCAATATTATGTGGTACTGAGGAAAGGACAGACAAATAGATCAAAGTAAGAGAATAGAGAGCCCAGAAAAAGACCCACGCAAATGTAATCAACTGATCTTTTAAAAAGGAGCAAAGGCAATTTAATAGAGAAAGGACAATCTTTTCAACAAATCATGCTGGAACAACTGGACATCCACGTGCAAAAACAAAACAAAACAAAACAAAACAAAACAAAACAAAACAAAAAAACCCCCAGAAAACCAAAAAACCAAAAACCAAAACCAAACAAAACAAAAACCAAATCTAGACACAGACCTTACATCTTTCACAAAAATTGACTCATGGATCATAGACTTGAATGTAAAATGCAAAATATAAAACTGAGAAGACAACATAAGAGAAAATATGGGTGAGTTTGGGTTTGGTAATGATAAATCCAAACATTTTTACATACAGCATCAAAAATCTGATGCATGAAAGAAAAACTTGATAGTTTGGACTTCATTAAAATCAAAGCCATCTTCTCTGCAAAAAGACAATGTCAAAAGAATAAAAAGAGAAACCACAGACTGGGAGTAAATATTTGCAAAAGGCATACCTTGATAAAGGATTATTGTATAAAATATACAAATAGCTCTTAAAGCTCAATAATAAGGAAAGAACCTAATTAAAAAACGGGCCAAAGACTTTAACAGACACATTATAAAAAAGATATACAGATGACATGTAAGCATATGAAAAGATATTCAGCCTTATATTTATTTTATAACTAGGAAATTATAAAATAACACAATGGGATGCCACTATATACCAATTAGAATGGCCAAATTCCAAAGTCCTGATACCACCAAAGGCTGATGAGGATGTGGAAGCAATACAGACACTCATTCACTGCTGGTGGGAATGAAAAATGACTGTCACTTTGAAACAGTTTGGCAGTTTCTTACAAAAACTAAATATACTCTCATCATATGATCCAGCAATTGTGCTCCTTGTTATTTACAAAAATGAGTTGAAACCTCATGTCCATACAAAACTTGCACACTAATGTTTACAGCAGCTTTATGCCCAATTGCCAAAACTTGGAAGCATTCAAGACATCCTTCAACAGGTAAGTTGATAAAATGGTAGGTACATCTTGATCCTGGGATTTTACTCAGTGATCAAAAGAAAGGCGCTCTCAAGCCATGAAAAGACACGGAGAATACTTAAATGCAGATTGCTAAGTGGAAGAAGTCTATCTGAAAAGACTCATAATGTATGATTCCAACTATATGACAGTCTGTAAAAGCCAAAATTATAGAGAGAGTAAAAAGGACTTCCAGGGTCTTGGGGGAAGGGAAAAAGAGACAAATACATGGAGTACAGGGGACTTTTAGAAACTATTTTATATGATACTGTAATGGTGGATATATGTCATACATTTGTTAAAACCCATAGAAAGAGCAACACAAGGAGTGGGTTCTAATGTATGGAATAGACGTTCATTATTAATAATGCATACATACAGGCTGATTAATTGTAACAAATGTACCACAGTAATGCAAGATACTAACAATAGGAGAAACTGAGTTGGGGAGGTAGAAATAAGGGGATTTATGGGAATTCTCTAGCCTAATACATTATACATCTGTTTTCAGTAAACAAGTCTAAACAAAGACCTATCTTCATTTAGAGATAGAATGATTAAACTCTGGGAGGCCAACAGAGTTCCAGTGCATTTCATTCATTCATTCATTCATTCATTCAATCAACAAATATCCATTTAACTACAACTGCATGCCAGATTCTGGAGAGGCTCTAGAGCCACATAGATAACAGTCTTTTCCTTCAAGACACTGTGGTCTGGGAAAGAATTCTATCAATTGAGGGGCGCCTGGGTGGCTCAGTCGGTTAAGCCTCCAACTTTGGCCCAGGTCATGATCTCATGGTTTGCGGGTTCAAGCCCTGAGTGGGGCTCTGTGCTGACAGCTCAGAGACTGGAGCCTGCTTCGGGTTCTGTGGCTCCCTCTCTCTCTGCCCCTCCCCCCTCACTCTCTCCTTCAAAAATAAATAAACATCAAAAAAAATTAAAAAAAAAAGAATTCTATCAATTGATCTAGCAATTATAATAAAGTGTAACTGATGCTGTCATAGGGAAAAAGGACTATGCTACAGAGCTTGGCATTGTGAGAATTCTGAAAATATTCCCATGTGGCTGGGGTTCATCTGCAAAGGAGGGAGTGGCATGAAATGAAGCCAGAGGGGCTGGGTCATAAATGATATTTGCCCTTATCATGAAGGGTTTGAAGCAGAATCAAACCCCTCTTGTATTCCAGGAAAAACTCTCTTGACATCTTCTCTTACTCTTGATGACCATGGATGCTGTTCCTCAAATGCTCAGAGCAACTTAATACAGGAACAATTACCTTTCTTGCTTCCTGAGTCCAAATCTTATCTGCAAAAACCTCTAATCACTCATGCATGGGTAACATGCAAATACAGGGTCCCATGAATGCCTAATGGGGCAATCCTTGACCAACTGGGAATAGGAAATGATGAGTAAGTGCTTCCCTCTTTCTTCCCCCAGGACAGTTCTGAGATGTATTTATTTCATAAGACTACTCAGAAGGTCCTGTAGAACAGCGCATCTAGCTTCTCATGGGATGGTCAACTCTATTATGCATTCTTGTATTGGTTTTCCCTCTTTCTCTTTTCCATTCTTCCTTTTCCTCACTCCTCCTGCCTAGGATCACATTACCATATATACTGTCTTCACATTAAGTTTTGTCTCTGCTTTCTGAGGAAACCAGGCTAAGACAAGCAGGCAATGACATAAACATATATAATTTTTATAAATTATCTATATTACATATAGATATTAGATACTGATAATAATCAAATAATACACACATACACACACACACACACATTAGAATGCTAACCCTAGAGAACACATTAGAGGATGTTAATATAGGAGACAAAACAACCAGGCAGAAGTTTTTATAGGGAGGAGATATGTGTGGTTGGAGAGGATTTTTAAAGGAAGGAAAGGCTAAGTGGGCAGATGGCACAATGCAAAGATGACATTCTTCTGAGACTAATCACAGACAAAACCCGGCTGTTTATTTTACAGGGATGGTTGTAGGTTAAGTTTCCATAATGAGGAAAGCGATTATCCATTCCATGTTAGATTATGGCCATGAGGACGATTTGGAGTTGATCAAGCTAGTGCCCACATCTTTAAGAACTTTACAGTCTTCCTAAAATAATCCTATTCAAACATTTATTTAGTTTGCTATGCCATAAACACTGTATATAAAATTAAAATATAGCTATGAAATTGTATTTTGTCCTTTTAGGTAATACACATTCTAAAATCTTTGATTTGGTGTGATACAAATAATTATGTACTCAGTACATACTATGCTTGTTATAACTACAACATAATGAAATTAAGAAGTATTTCTAGAATGACCTCTTATCTAAGACTTGTATTGTGCTTTATACAGCTCCAATGTATCTATAATATTTTTATACTAATATAATCTAGAATCATCTACTTTAGGCCAGAGTAGTGAAGGAAATGCCAAAATCAAATAAAAAACAGTCTGACTCTTAGAATTCTCTAAGGCCATGCAATCAAGCAATCTTTCTCCTCTTCCTCCCTCCCTTATTCTTTCTTCCTTCCTTCCTTCCTTCCTTCCTTCCTTCCTTCCTTCCTTCCTTCCTTCTTTCTTTCTTCCTTTCTTCCTTCCTTTCTTTCTTTCTTTCTTTCTTTCTTTCTTTCTTTCTTTCTTTCTTTCTTTCTCTCTCTCTCTCTCTCTCTCTCTCTCTCTCTTCCTTCCTTCCTTCCTTCCTTCCTTCCTTCCTTCCTTCCTTCTTTCTTTCTTGTCCAGTGCTATTGTCTTTCAATGACTTCCACAACCAATTTGATTTATTACCTTACCTGGGCAAATACTAATATTGGAATGGTAGGGAAGCTACAATGATCTCTATAAGGAATACAAGTTATATACAATGTATATAGATATTGATATCTATAAGGGAACTCTCTTTTTGTAAAGAGACCACCTTAGATTCTCTGTCCAGGAGTTGTTATTCTCTAAGCCTGATCAAAGAAAACCTACGGTGCATGGTGCTTTGGCCTCTGAATGATAATAGACTCTAACCACACCAAGTTCATGCATATGAAATAAATTTAATGGCTGAGCCAGTTTACTAGTTAGCCTTTTCTCACTATCTTCTTTTCTACCATCTCCTTTTTATTGGATGCTTCAACCTCATTAGTATTTCAGGAAAAAACTGGATCCTGTCCATCATTTTTGTTGTTGCTTCCCTTTTCCTGGCAGGCAGAGCTTAAAGTTTCAATTGAGGAAGCAGGGAGGGATACAACACATTCAGAGTTTATGAAAGACCTTATTTACCATCAAAGTGAAGGTTTCCAGATCCTCTGGCCCTGTTTTCTTATGCTCTTAGGTCTTTGATAAGGAATTAAGAACTCCTGCCAGGGCTACAGAAGACACTGAGAGCTTCCTGGCAGAAGGCACTATATAGTGTTCTGAAGCTGTTCATTAATTACAAATGATGTTGAGGAGTAGACTGAGGAACAGAAGAATGAGCAGAAACTGTTAATATCATAATAATTTCTACATAGGCACTTCTGAGAGACATCTGAATCTGCACACTTGAATATTTTTCTGCTAGCTTCCTTGCACTTTTTTTGTTTTTAGCAAAGCATGCCTTGCAGTTTTCCTTTTAATACATCACTTATATTTGTAACACTCTTTCACTCAATTATAATTCCTTAGAATGGTGGCTCTCAAATATTACTGTGCCTAAGAATAATCTGAAGACCTTGTCAAGAGAATTTGGAGCTTACACCTCTGAGATTCTCATTTAATAAATTTAGGATGGGGCCCAGAAATGTTTAACAAGACCTCAGTGTAATGGTCTGTGAACTACCTTGAGAAATATTTGCTTAGAGATCAAGGTCTCTGGAATCCTCAGGCCCTAGTGCCTTGCAATACACACAGAGGTACTCAGTATGTGTTTATAGAATGGAGGAAAATGCTGTGGGTATTTAAAACTCCACTAGTGATTCAAACTCATTTTATCACTCTCAGAGGTGAGACTGAAGCTCTAATGGGTTGTAGACAGCCTATTTTTTTTTTTTTATAGGATAATTGCATCAACAGTTCTGAAATTGGGGGCCATTGGTAAGAAATGTTATTTTATCTAGGACAACAGCTGATGGAAAGCCTGATTTATTTGTTTACTTTTTACACGAGAGAAGGGTACAGACGTAAGGAGGAGGAAATGCATTCATTCCTTGCTGCCTGTAGCACAATGTAAAAAGCCTCAATCATGTTTGATTTCCCCATTCATCACTGGATGTGCGTTTCCTTTGTCTTCCGCTTGTTTCTTTTGTTTATTGTTTACTAGGGTTGTGAGGTCTGCCCTTTAAAGTGCCTTGTCCTTTGTTCTTTTGTCATAAGGTGTGAAGCCATTTACTTCTTTGTCCTTTGCTCACAGCCACCTCTAGTTAGCCATCCACAAAACAAAGGAAAATCATATCTTGCCCATCAGCTCCTCACACATCACTCAAAAGCTGTGCTCTTAATGAAAGATGAAAATGACCGTCCCTCTTTGCTCTTTGAGACATACAGTGAAACCATGTGCTGAAAAGGTGTGATCTGGCAAACTGGAAATTATTTTAATGTAAGTAATGTGGAAAGCATCTTCATTTTTCAGAGTTGGACTAATGCTTTCAACTATTGGAAAAGATTAACAGGCTATTTTCTTGCATCCAAATGATTTGCTCTTCCATTTCTTTAAATGTTATTAGTGTGGACCGTTTCAAGTTCTGAGTAGGAAAGAATGACACTGAAAATTTAACGTGGTTATTATCGAGACAAAAATATACATGGATTGTTTTGCATGGAATTGTAAATACTCAGTGCTCATTAGCTCCTGACTCCTTTCCAAGTGAGAAAAGGTAACAAGCATTAACCATCACAATCAGGACAGGCTCTGTGTTTCTCTTCCTTTGCAAATCCTAAGAATGTATCTGTATCCATATACCTATAATTGTATCTATGTATCTTTTGATAACTATTCAATAATAGCTTTGTTCATTTAGTGACACTGTCTTAAATCATAGCAGCTCTTAGAAACAAAACAGGCACACATATTCTCGCCTGTGATTCAATTTACATACTATCTTGATATTGAAAAACAGTTATAGACATGCAAAGCATCTCCCTCCAAAGCACCACACTGCAGTGGTGAAGCTTATTGTATCTGGAGTTTATGGTTTGGGCCAGGCTGTCACTTTCCCATAGTGTCTTCATTTATTATGCTAATTGACTTTCCAAGTGCAGGCGGGAGGGTATCTGCCCTGTGAATTATTCTCAGTTGGGGGCTTTTAAAAGCAAACCTATTTTGTGCCTAAACAAAACCAAAAATCAATGTGTTTCTTTTCAAAGACGGGAGGGTCAATACCATGGTTGTTTTGTTCCCATCCAGTTATGTAACCGTGGGGACTTGTTTCTTTGCTTTCAGGATTTGTACAAAACACATTAAAGCTAAACAATAGGCGGGAGTCATAGGAGCAACCCTCGAGCTGTGTCTTGCAGTACGTCCTCCTAGGTTTGGGAATCTCCAATTAGTTCCATCTCAAGTGCTGACTCTGTGTGTGTGTGTGTGTGTGTGTGTGTGTGTGTGTGTGTGTTTAGTTAGCTGGCACGCAACACACTTCCCCAGGGTTGTTTCCTTTTTCCTGAGATTTGGCGAAGGGTAAAGGGTCGGAGTCACATGGATACAAAGCATTTGATTAATGTCCAAGTCACCGCTGTGGCTGCCGGAGCCGCCTCCCCTCCAGCCCGGGCCGCGTGAGGCCGGAGCCGTGGGGCCGGGCGCGCAGGTCCCGGGCCGGCGCCCCCTCTCCCGGGAGTTGTCTCCTCAAAGCCTCGCGCCTCCCGCGCCGGAGTTCCAGCGGGCGCCCTCCCCTCTCCTACCACCCCAGACTCTCCCCAGCATGTAAAGTCGCCCGTACCTCCTCGGACTTCTCGGAGGCGCAGCAACTTTTCCTTTCTGGCCGCGCGGGGCCGGACACCAGCCGGCGCGCGGGGCAGCGCGCAGCGCAGCAGCCCCGCAGCCCCGCGTCCCGCCGCCCACCATGAGCGACGAGAGCCGCGGGGACGGCCGCGCGGAGAGCGCCAAGGACCTGGAGAAACAGCTTCGCCTGCGCGTGTGCGTGCTCAGCGAGCTGCAGAAGACCGAGCGGGACTATGTGGGCACGCTGGAGTTCCTGGTGTCGGTGAGTGTGTCCCCGCGCGGCGACGCGGGAGGCGGCGGGCGGCGCGGGGCGCGGACCCCGGGGAGGCGGCGGGAAGCGGGCGCGGCATTGTCTGCGGGGGTCGGGGCACGGGTCCCGGCATCGCGGGAACCACGAGCCCGCGCGCCGACGCCGCGCTCGTGGGCGCGAGGACCCCCGCGGCGATTGTTTCACGCCTGGACACGCGCTGAGTTCCTAGGGCCTTGGAGAGCCGCGGGTTTGAAAAGTTAGCTCCAGTGGGAGAACCTCTTGTGCAGGGAATCCCTGCTGCCCCATCTTTCCTCTTTCTTCTTTACCCCCGTCCCGGCCTGCATTGTGTAATCCCCCCCCCCCCAATTCTCTTCCTCCCCTGGGATTTTATTTTAAGGCTTTGGCTTGGTGATTCAAGTCAGTCTGCTACATTCAGGTACATTTAGTTAAAAAAATAACGAATCCTTGATTCTTTTGGAACTTGAGTTCGTTCTTTAGATTACATGGCAGCGAAGTCCCTTTAGTTATGATAATCTTTGAAACATGGGATTCTGGTGGGGGGTACAGAGAGAGCAGCGGGGTTATGATCTCTAGCAGCTGTTGGATATTAAAGCCACATGTGGTGCTCACCCCATTCTACCCCTACAGTCTTCTACCCCCATCCCCCACCCTGGGTTTAAATTTGCTCCCTGCTCAGCTCCTGGGTTCCCTGTTCACGCGGAGCCCAGGAGAGCTGTTACCATAAAACTTGTGTCAAATGGCTTCAAGATTTCATAGAACTGGCAGGAACTTTGTTTCAAAGTTTCAGCTTGTGGCATTGGAAGCCTGTTCTGGAAACGTTTCATTCATTTTAGAGCCAGAAGGGGCAAAATTGAGTGAAAGAAACTTTTGAGACATCACTCAAAAGTTGAATTTTCCTGTTCACTGTTGCAAAGACAAAGCATTTGAGGATTGGCTTCTCTCCACCCAGATGCCTGGGAGAGCATCATTTAAAGACCCGAGAGACTTTAGCCTTTGCAGTCTCGCTCAAATCTTCAAACTTTCTGCTCCTTTTACCTCCCTGTTCCATACCCGCCCTGGTCCCAAGGGAAGTGTTTCAAAGGCCAAACTTCCTGCTTAGGGTTTAGTAAGATGTAAACTTTCTGCTTATAATTATGGTAGAGGACTTTACTTCTTTGCTATAGCAAGGAGAGAACAGTATCTCAAGGGATGTAAGATGCACAGGTTGACTTCTGTTTGACTTCTCAAATTAAAATCAGTGTCCTTAGCCCCCAGGGGCCACATTCTTTGGAAAGGCTGGATATTTGAGAATATATGGGTAATCGGTGATAACTGGATTCCCATGCACTTCCATGAAGCAAAGTAAAAAAAAAAAAAAAGCATATTTTTAAGGAGATGACTTTTTTTAAACAAAGTTATTACAATATTATTGACTATATTCTCTATGCTGTACTTTTCCATGACTTACTTATTTTATAACTAGAAGTGTGTACCCCTTAATTCTCTTTACCTGTTTCACCTGTCCCCCCGACTTCCCTCCCCTCTGGCAATTACTAGATTGTTCTCTGTATTTATGACTCTATCCCTTTTTGCTGTTGTTTGTTTCCTTGTTTGTTTTGTTCTTTTCGATTCCACTGTAAATGAAATTACACATTGTCTTTCTGTCTGACTTATTTCACTTAACATAATACTCTTTAGGTCTATGCATGTTGTCACAAATGGCCAGGTTTCTTTTTTCTTTTTCTTTTTTTTTTTTTTTTTGGTGGCTGAGTAATATTCCATTGTGTATACCACATCTTCTATATCCATTCATCTGTAGATGGACACAAGTTGCTTTCCTATCTTGTCTATTGTAAATAGCACTGCAACAAACGTAAGTGTGCATATGTCTTTTTGAATTAGTGTTTTTGTTTTTCCTGGGCAAATACCCAGAAGTGGGCTTACTGGATCATATGGTACTTCTATTTTTAGTCTTTTGAAGAACTTCCATACTGTTTTCCATAGTGGCTGCACCAATTTGCATTCCCACTGACAGTGCATGGGAGTTCTCTTTTCCCCAAGCCTTTGCCCTCCCTTTTAATTTCTTGTTTTTTGACACTAGCCATTCTGACTAGTGTGAAGTGGAGAGTTGACTTTTAATAGCTTCAGATTTTCTTTTCATGAAACTTTATTGGTGACAAAGTCCTTTGGCTTTTGAAAAATCTTAGTCACTTCTTAAATTGCGTTAGTCACTCCTTTTTGGAGGCATATGAAAAAAGTACTGTGCAGAGTCCTAATTTATAGAAACGGACAGCTAACCCAACCTATATTAAAAAACCAATTTATTATTGATCTTTATTTATCATATCAGGTTTTCTTCTAATCTTAATACCTGATTATTAAAATTGAAAACTTACTGCCAAATTGAGTTGGGTAAGAAGTTGTGGGAGGTATGAATAAATTGTATGTACCTATTTACAAGTCATTTAATTTCATTCTTCTTATTTCATTTGGAAATTAGGGACTCTTCCACTTTTATTTTTCTTTGTCCATTATTTGTGCACAAACATGCAGTGTTTGTGCACATACCTGTTCACACACACGCAAACACACTCATTGGCCTGAATAGCATCCTAAACAAAAGTTTACCCTGACTTCCTTTTGGACAAAACCATCAAAACCTGAGATCTACTTATAATACACTTTTTAGATTTTCTTTTTCAAGTATTTCTTTTTTGAGTTTTATTTATAGCAACGCTAAATACCCATGTATTTTACTTGGTCACCTTCAGTTAATGTAGTCAATTTAGTTTTCATTTTAGCCTAACCTGATAATGTGCCAAGAATTTTAAAAATATTCAAACCCTTTGGCCTGGCAATTCCTCTTCTGAGAGTCCATCCTGAAGGACTGATAAGAAATGTAGATACACAGGGGCACCTCAGTGGCTCAAGTCAGTTAAGCATCTGACTTTGGCTCAGGTCATGATCTCACTATTCTTAAGTTCAAGCCATGCATCTGGCTGTCTGTTGTCGGCAAAGAACCCTCTGGCTTCCGACCTGCTGTCCTCCTCCCTCTCTGCCCCTCCCCTGCTCCTTGTCTCTTCTCTCTCTCTCTCAAAATAAATAAACTTAAAGAAAAGAAATGCAGAAAATAATAAAAGTCATTAAAAATAGCTGTAGTATTAAATAAGTGCAGTGTTACGTTTGTTGAAAAAATTGATAGTGCATTTCTACATCAAATGTAAATATTTGTCAGATTAGTCATTGTTTTAGATTTCTGTCATTGTTTCAGCCATTAACATGGATGAAGGGTACTCTTATCTTTATTATGAAGAGATAGAAAGCATATTGTTAGTTTTACCAAGAACATATTTTTACTTACAGGTCCATAAATAATCAAACAAAATGATATTTTTTCCTCTTGGTTAAATGATCATATGAGCTGAAGGGGAAAACATTTCTTACTCTATGAAAGTTTTATGCTTTTATACTTCTTTTGTACCTCTGATCCCTCTCTCTTCTCATTTCCAGCTCTTTGCCTTTTTAACTTCTTAAGGAGAGAACAACTTTCCCCGCTCCCACCCTAGATAGCTGTCTCCTAGAGTGGCTCACTCCTTCCATGGACTCTCAGGTTTCTCTTGCTCCTTGGTAGCCCTTACATCCTTTTGCATTCCTGCAGGGCCTTCAGGGCTCCCTTCCTTCAGGAAACTGCCATGATCATATCCCTTCCCTCCCCACCAGGCTAGAGGACTCACTGCTTTGTACCACTCTTCCCTGTAGTTACTTCTTGTCTCTCACCAAAGGGAAGCTTATGCATGTATTTGTTTACCTTTGTCTCATTCTACTAGAATGTAAACTTCTTGAGCACAGGCCCATATTTTACTTGTCTTTTTCCCTAGAATTTTGTGCAGTGCTTGTGACATTGCAGGTACTCAGTAAATACTTGCTGAATGACTGGATGAATGAATGAATCAATGACCCATCCTCTAACCTCCCACCCCATTCTTTTTTTAAAAATGTTTATTTATTTATTTGGAGAGAAAGAGAGAGAGAGAGAGCACGAGTGCACGAGACAGTGAAGGGAGGGACACAGAGAGAGAATCCCAAGCAGGCTCCACATTCAGCACAGAGCCTGACGCAGGGTTCGATCCCACGAACCACGAGATCCTGACCCGAGCCAAAATTGAGAGTTGGACGCTCTACTGACTGAGCCACCCAGGTGCCCCTCCCACCCCATTCTGAAGGACAGTTCATCATCCTTCAAATTCTCAGTTTTGTTTTTCTTCTATTTGGTTGGTATAGATAGTAGAAATTATTTAAATTTCACTCAGGCACATAAGAATTTATGTAACAAAAAGTTTTAAATTAAACATGTAGTACCTGCATTTAAAACAGAAACAGTGTTTAAATCAGGCATTGTGGTATTAAAGACTTTGTAACGCACCATTATGTCAATTCATTGTATTCTAAATTTTCAGTTGATATCCTGGGTAGGTTGCATTATCTGGATTAGTTATTTTTAGGTCATAGATAAAATGCAGGGAGTGCCCAAATTTGCTTGAATGCATGTTCTTGTTTTGCTTGGGAGATATAATTTTGTGCTTTATTAGAAGTAACACATTTTGTCAAAAGACGTGATTTTATGGACCTAATACCCAGTATTTAACGTTGTCCAAGCCTGGACAATAGTGGGTTGCAACTGGTTTCCTGTTTGCAGTCCTCCTAGGGCATACCAAGATCAGGATGGCTTCTTAGACCCATTCGAGTGGACAGGAAAAGGGCAGAGCAGGGCCGACTTCATGGGTGTGTATCCTGTGCAGTTTGCACTGGCTTCATGCTCCAGACGACCTGGAACTTGGTTCAATGCTCTGCTAGCACCATCTTGAAATTTGTGCTAGTTTTATCTTTGAACTTGTGTTTTACGAGTGAAGTCCACTGGGACCATGGAGTGTGAGTAGAGCAGATACAAGAAAGAAAAAACTTCATATTTCAGTACCTCTAGTAGCACTTTTTTCCTGGCTTTTGAGCAAAAGGCCTCATACTTTTACTTTACACTGGACCTGGAAAATCATGTAGATGCACTTCACTATGACATTGAGGCAGGATGGTGATACACGTTTTGTCTAAACTGGGATGCTTCTTTTTTTTTTTAATGTTTTATTTTTTATTTTTGAGAGAGAGCATAAGCAGGGGAGGGGCAGAGAGAGAGGGGCAGAGGATTCAAAGCAGGCTTTCTGCACTGACAGCAGCAAGCCTGACTAGGGGCCCGAACCCATGAACTGCAACCTGAGCTGATAGTTGATGCTTAACTCGCTGAGCCACCCAGGCGTCCCTAAACTGGGACACTTCTGAGAGTGAAAGGGAGTGGTTACTAATTACACTGGGAAACAGATATAAACCCGGATTGTCCCTGGCAAATCAGTGTGCAATGCTGTTCCACACTGTAGGCACATGAAGACAAAGACTTTGGGCTACATGTCTCGTCATAAACAACAGATTTTGAAATGTTGTTACCTGGGTAGGCTTTGACTTCAGATACCCCAGAATCTGAATCCTGTCTCTAATTTACTAGCTAACTTTGTGCAGGCTCCTAAACTTCTCAAGCACCATTTACTTCATCTGTTCAATGGGGAAACAATAACATTTCTCAAGGTTGCTTGAAGGATAGGATGTAAGCCTTGGGCTCTGCCCAGTCCCTGGCTCACAGGGGGCGGGTTCTATCAATAGATCTTCTGATGTTGTAGTTGTTACACAGAGCTACACACGCTGGTCATCGTTAGTGTATAATTTTTGCCTGCATGGTTTTCTCCTTTACACTTTCTCTCTCTCTCTCTGAGTCTCTTCTGTACTTCCTTCCCTTGTGATTCCTTTCTGTCCATGCAGTCCTTCTTCCCATGATATTCTTGTAAATCCTCCGTTGACTTAAGACTGTGAGGACACTTTGTATTCTATGTAACAACAACCATAGTATGGTGTTTTACAGTTGACAGTAAAAAATTGCATATTTATGATCTGATTTGGCTTAATATATAAGTCTCTTAGTTCTTTCGAATAGTGCCCCCTAGAGTTCCAGGGTTCTGTGGTTTGGCTTCAGGGGCCTTCACAGAGGGTGAGGGGGGAATGAATTATATGGCTTCAGACTCTCCACTCGGCCTTTCCTAGCATAACTGCACCTTCTTCTGATTTGTGCCTTTGCTAAAGCAGTTAGAAAAGCCACTTACCTGAGAGTAAACTCCCCAGAGAATAAGAGTGGTGTATTTATTTCCTGGGTACAATTTTCTTGGCCTAAACATAGTGCTGTGTAAATAGCAGGTGCTCAAGGAAACAAACAGGCAAATAAAACAAAAGCAAACACCACAAAGTCCAAAAACAACTTCTTTTTTTTTTTTTTTTTAATTTTTTTTTTCAACGTTTATTTATTTTTGGGACAGAGAGAGACAGAGCATGAACGGGGGAGGGGCAGAGAGAGAGGGAGACACAGAATTGGAAACAGGCTCCAGGCTCTGAGCCATCAGCCCAGAGCCTGACGCGGGGCTCGAACTCACGGACCGCGAGATCGTGACCTGGCTGAAGTCGGACGCTTAACCGACTGCGCCACCCAGGCGCCCCAAAAACAACTTCTTTCAGTTACGATCTAACTTTTCCAGGCAAGGATAAATTGATTCAACACATTATGCTTAGGCTTATGTTACAGGCTGAATTGTGTGACCCTCAAATTCATATGCTGCCATCCTACCCCTCAGTATACAGGTAATCACAGTGCCATGTGGGAGGGGCAGTGATAGGGTAAGAAGCAAAGATGCGTGGGGGCGGGCATCAAGGGACTCCTTCAGTCTGGGGTCAGGGGAAGTTTAGGGAAAGAGGTGGTAGATGGTTTCTGAAGGATGAGGACAATGCCAGCTGCCTGGGAAGACAACTGCCCATGTGGAGAGAGCATCACATTCCGTGTGACCCTGGTACGGCATTCTGGGTGTGCTGGCATGATGTCGTCTGGGGGGTGCGGAAAATTCTTCGCTGATGGAGACTCAAAAGTTCTGCATGCTTTTTGAGTATTTTGGGGTATTGATAAGGGGATGGAGTAAGTTCAGCCCAGTTGGAGAAGGATTCTGTTTTTAACAATTCTGAATTTAACCAAAGGTAGTGGGAGGTCAAGCATTATGGGACACCTTCTCTCTTAGTAACAATAAACAAGATTGTGACAGCCAGAGTTGGCACTGGAAAGGCATATCCTGTGGGAAAAAGTTGCCGGGCCAAGATTTCCTGAATCCGTGTCTCTGAGTTTCACCTTGGGATTCCTTCCTCTTACACCCTATGCCCTATCCCCTCACTGGTCCTCAGCATAAGCACACAGAGAAGACTTTTCCCTGCTTCTCTAAATCTGGGACGGGTTGTAATCTTCAAAACATTATTATTTACTAGGGAAGAGCACAGGTCAGTAATCCTAGAGTCAACATGAAACATAAACATAGTCTAGCTTGTAAAATAATAGATTTCTGCTTGTACCAAAGTGGTCTTTCTCTGAGGGTCTCAAGACTCTGATCTTTTTTTATCCTAAGCCCTCAGAGAGGTCTTAACTGAGCCCCCTGGCTGGGCACTAGTTAGGCTGATTTGGCAGATTTCTTTGTTTTCTAGCCACTAGTTTGAATGTGTATACATGAGGATGCCTCAGGAAGCTGCCCTTAATGTCTTGACTCTTGTAGTGAATATGTCATAGTTCATTCATAATTCTGATTTTTGGAGTTAATCATGTGGCCAGAGCCACTCTTTTGTCTTATGGTTTCGTCTGCATAATTCTACCTTATTATGAAACCGTTAATATAAGAAGAGTATCTATGGAGAGTAGCTTTGTTTCTCAGCAAGAGAATTCTGTCAGTGGGATTGAGGAATAAAGACTGGAATCTAGTTACCCATTAGGAGTTTCTGCCATTGCATTGGTCCAGGTAAGAAATGTGGAATGTCTGATAGAAGGTAGAAGAAGAAGATAAACAAAACAGAATAAAAACCAAACCACAGACAAACACCCAACAACTCTGAGACGAACTTGGGTAGAACCTTTGGTATTGGTGCTCATTCATAAGAAGTGGAGGTTTATGTAGAAGGGAGGAGACAGGGTGGGTGCTTTGGTCTGTAGTTTGAAGACGAGGTGGGTAGTGTCATTAACTGAGAAATGGAATGCAAGGGACAGAACAGCGTTGGGGTGGGGGGAGAAAAGTGAATTTCATTTTGGACCTGCCAAGCTGCAAATTCTGCTGGTTTTTGAAGATAAGAATATGAAAGTTAAGAAAGAATTTGGGGCAAAAATTGGAGATCTAGCAATTAAATAATCATATGCGTTGAAACCATCAGGTGGATGAGATGCCGTAAGGGAACAACTTGAGGAGGGGGCAAACATACAAACCAAGGGTAAAGGGTTGGAGAGCCAGCATTTAAAGGGTAGAGGAAGAAGTACGGTGCACTGGTGTCTAGTACTGAGACATCAAAGGTTGAAACAACCAGGAGAGAGGGATCTCTTGAAATCCAAGGAAGGATTTAGTTCCCAGAAGAAAGCATTCTTTAAAGTGTCAGAACTCGGGGTGCCTGGGTGGCTCAGTCGGTTAAGTGGCCGACTTTGGCTCAGGTCATGATCTCGCGGTCCGTGAGTTCGAGCCCTGCATCGGGCTCTGTGCTGACAGCTCAGAGCTTGGAGCCTGTTTCAGATTCTGTGTCTCCCTCTCTCTGACCCTCCCCTGTTCATGCTCTGTCTCTCCCTGTCTCAAAAATAAATAATAGGTTAAAAAAAGTAAAAAAAAAATAAAGTGTCAGAACTCCTTACAATTTTTTTTAAGTTTATTTATTTATTTTGAGAGAGGCAGAGAGCATGAACAGGAGAGGGGCCAAAAGTGAGGGAGAGAGAGAATCCCAAGCAGGCTCCGCACTGGCAGCACAGAGCCCGATGCAGGGCTGGAACTCACAAAACTGTGAGATCATGACCTGAGCCGAAATTGAGTTTGACGTTCAACCGACTGAGCCACCCAAGTGACCTACATTTGAGAAGTAGGTAGTGTGCAGACTGAAGAGGCCACTGGCTTTGACAATTAGAATGTCATTTGGGATTAGCTGCAGTAATGTGTATGACCAGAAGCCTAACTGAGGGATCTGAGACATCAGTGAAAGCTGAGTTGGTGAAGACTGATGGAAAAACTACCCAGAGTTGGTGGTAAAGTGCAAGGGGAGAAATAGGTTAGTAACATAAGGGGATGATTTTGTCCAGGGATGTTTGAGGAAGATGAGCATAGCCAAGGGGAGGAGACAATGAAAAGGAAACAGAAGCAGCTACAACAGATCGTTGTGGAAGTCTGGTGCATCTTCCTGCAAACCATGGCAAGAACCCCCATGTCACTGGGAGATAAGGAAGAAACTTGGCAAAATTCACTGCTGTGAAACACCCACAGCAACACGTTTTTGCAGACTCTGACTCTAAAGAATGAGCCAGCTGTCTCTCGTGTATTTTTGAAATTCTGCTTCTTCTCTAGTCTAGCGCTAGCAGAACTGCTGGGGTGGCCTTTGTACCTCCTTGTGAACACTCACCAGCCACGCTGGGACAGTGGGCTGAAGTGCACGTACAGAGCATGGGTTTAGGGAATCTGATGACCTGGGTTAAAGTTCTGGCACTGAAATTTACAAACTGTGTGACTTGGGGCAAATTGCATAGCCTCTTTATGCTTAGTTTCATATTTGGAAAACACATCCAGTGACATCTCACAGCCTGGCTTCAAGTTCAAAGCAGCTTCTATACGTGGAGTCCTGATAGTTATATGCATTTCTTCTCTCTTTTTTTTCCTCCCAAACTTCTACTTTATCTCTCTTTCCCTGTCTCTCCTACACCACAGACTGAGTCTGGCACTTTCTGAGGCCACCTAGCCTGCTCCTGAGCCCGTTGTCTTCTAGCCTTGAAACATGCTGGATGCTTTAATAGATAAAGAAAGGTCCTGAGGAAGCCAGAGGGGGCTTCAGGAATGCAGGGGAGGTGTGGCCTTGGGGAGTTGAGAGTCAGGTTGTGGGTGGGGGGGTAGGGGTTGGGGGTGGGGAAGGAAGGAAAGGATGTAGTTCCCAGGATTATTTTAGAGGTGAGGAAAGTTGGAGTTTCTACCTCATGGCCTTTATTTCTCTATGAAATTGAACTATTGTTTTCTTTGTGTTCTGTTTTTGTTTTGTTGTTTGTTTTTGCTGAGCGTAAGGAACTATAAAGTCAGTGGTTAAGATTTGGAACATACCCTTTTGAAAATAGTAAGAGGAATTGAACTTAGGTATCTGAGGTTGGATGTTTGATCGTTTTTGTATAATCATTCTTTCAAGTGTACATTCTTAAGTGTAACATATAAATTTAGAAGTCAGAGTACAGAAGTGGCATCTCATGACTTCTTATATTTATTATGACTAGGTTCAAATCTTGGAAATAATGACATAATCATTTTTTAAACCATGATACAAATTGTGTGGAACTTATATATTCTCACATTTAATGCCCACAGCCATTACTGTGCACACTTTTTAAAAAGAAACGATTTATCTGACAACATTTTGGTATCATTTCAGTTTTTCTTCGTACTTGTCTTTTAATAATATTCTGAGTGCTCTTTTACTATACACAGTACCTGGTGTATGTTTTAATGCCAAATAAAATTGTTATGTTTGAGTTTTGAGTACAATTTGACCAAAAAAATATTTTTTTGTTTATGTGTATTCTTTAAAAATCTTACTTATAACATTTACTTTCCATAATGAATTTTTATTCTGAACTTATTAAAATTTCATGAGCTATATTAAAACCAAGATTTCTTTGACTTATGACATTATATTTGCCTCAAACCATCAAAAATTCAGGAAAAACACCCCTTAGTAAGTGTTTCTTTACTTGAGAGTATGGTTGGGTCACTTTTCAAGTGGTATTAAGTATAATCATTCAAATCCTGGTACATCTTATAAAAACTTTTTTCTAATTTTTTTTCCATTCTCATGAATGATTATTGCATTTTATCCAAGAAGTCAGTGATTATAATTTTAAGAAGTTTGGTACGTTGAGATTATGATTTTTAAACATTTCTAGTTAGTATAGATGACTTCAGGCATTGATTCCTTGAATAAACCTATGGTGTTCTAGGCTTGCCATATAGCTAAGCACAGTGTACAAAAAAGGACCTGTGTTGTTCAAGAATATCTAAGCCAAGGACATTATGTTCTGTCGTTAATGTGAAATGAGTACTTTCCTTTAAAAGGCAAGCCCTTCACTTGAAAAGGTTAAATGGTACAATACTTAAGGAATGACTGCAGCTGGTTAAATTTAGAATACTGATATAGAAATACTCTCTGGGTTAATAGCAAAAATACAGCAATATAGAATATGAACGAGTAAAATTTTTATTCATTTTAAAACTTTGTTTCTCTGGGAGAGTCACATAAAGGTTGATGTCTGTTTGATTTTGCTGTGCTACTTTTGTTACTTTAATTATCTATGTAAATTGCCTTCTTGCCAGTAGAAGAGGCTTTATAGATGGTGTCACATTTTTAGTGATTGTACAAGAAATATTGATGTTTTCCTTTGGTGCCTTCTAATGCCTCAGCTTGGCCTTGATTTCATGCTCCCTTGGATTCTAGTTTTTTTCTTACTTGAGACTATTGCCCCAAAGAAAGTAATCTTAGGATTCCAGAAATAATATCTTCCATTCCAAAGTTTTATTTCTGTCAGTAGCACTTGGGGAAGAGCTATGGAAAGACATTATATCACCCAAATGTTAGCTTCATACCCACATATCCCAAGATTGATTTAATAACTCATTATTTCCCCAGAGATGAAATTATGAAAACAAAGTGGATTTTCATTTTCTATGCTGTATATCTATGTGTTGGACTTTGTATAACTTTAATATATTTCTATATGTTGTATAGAAATATTTTTGTATTCATATATTCTGCCAAAAATTTTTGAATATTCTAAACACAGCTTTATCCTAATTTTTCTTGTACCTCTTAATAATGAGACCCCTGGCAGAGACTTCTAATTGCTCCCAATGTCCAATATTCTTTTCTTCCATAGTGATAAAAGTTTTACCTCAAGGCATGATTGTCTAATTTAGGACTACATTTCTCAGCCTCCCTTACAGTTAAGTGTGGGCATATGAATAGGTTCTGGGCAGTGGGATGTGAGCAGAAGTGGCATGGATAGATTCTAAGGTGTACCTTTATAATGAAGGAATAGGTGCTCTCTTCCTTCTCCCTGTCTGGTATGAGGATGTGATGGCAGGTAATGAGGCAGCCATTTTGGACCATGAAATGGAAGTCACATGTTGAGGATAACAGAACAAGAAAATAGAAAGAGTCCATTTCTTTATTAAAGCAGTTTAACAGGTATCCTATCAAAAATGGCCCTGCAAGATAAATCAGTATTTACTTAACTCTGTCCTAGCATCTTTTTTGACATCTCACATTGTGCTTCAAATGTTTCATTGATTTATGCTAATTATTAATGAATTGGCAAACTTTAATATATTTTTGTCTTTGTCTTAACTGGATAATCTTAATATTTTAAATTTATTTTTAGTTTTTCTTTAATGAAAGCTCACCAGTGATTTCCCTAGACTGCTAAAACCACACTCTCTTTTGCTATTGGTAAACTTTCATTTTTTTTGTTAGAAAAAGAATAGTGTTGGGCTGCCTGGGTGGTTTAGTAGTAGAGCGTCCAACTCTTGATTTTGGCTCAGGTCATGATCCCAGGGTCATGAGATAGAGCCCTGTGTCGGGCTTCGCACTGAGCATGGAGCCTGCTTAAGATTCTCTCTCTTTTTCTTTCTCTGTCTCTTTCTCCCTCTGTCCCTCTCCCCTGCACATGTGTGCATGCTCTCGCTCTCTTAAAATTTAAAAGAAAAAGAATGGTATTATTTTTAACCTATACTTATATATTTTTTCTGAAGACCAGAATTTGCATGTTTATTATGTTTATTTATGAGCATATTTGTTCAGCTGCTTTCACTGAAGCCAAACGACAGTAGTTTAAACAGCACTGTTTGTTTTTGAATAAGAAAGCCGTACGTAATCAACACGGCTTTTTTTGTGTGTGTTCTTGGAGCTCCTCTTGGAGCTCTGGTTATTTAATTTTTCAATGTGATTGCCTAACAGTGTTTCAGGGGAGTAAGCAGCTCAGCTCTGTCAGGCTATTCAGAGTCTCCTTCCTTCTATCTTACTGCTCCAGTATCCCCTAGGACCCATTAAATCAATGTCTGTAGGAGAGAGAGAGCCAGGCACCAGTGTTTTATACAGTTTCTCCAGGTGGTTCCAGTGTGCAGAAGGCTGGGGAACCAGTACACTAGGGTGTGCTGGACCATATGGTTAAGGCTGGCCTACAGACCCCTTTCACGTTCCAGCCCTAGGGGGACAGAGATGAATTCCACACTTTGCTTTCACTCTCATCCCCTTGACCAGAGTGTCATAACACGGCTGAACCAGCTGCAAGGGGGACTGGGAAATGTGCTACCTACTTGGGCAACCGGGTACTTGAGGTGTTCTGTGCTAAAATAAGGAAGTGGAAAAGATGGGCAAGGTGTATTTTTTTTGCCACACTTTGGGCCCCAGGGATACTTTGGGCTTGTGTTCTCAGAAAGTCATTTATATTAATACTTGGATTCCTTTACTGTAAGAACCTATTATACTCAGCATATAATTTGGGTTATTTCCCTCCAAAATAGCATATTCTGGTCCATCTAGAAATCTAATATTTATTTATCTCTTCACATATGTTTATAGGAGCTACCTAAAAGGTTTTTTTTCTGACTTTTTGTTTTTATTTTTATTTTTTATTTTTTGCCTTCAGTGCAGGAAGAGTGAAGATACGGCGATATGGAGATTTTGTGTAGTTTAAAAAATTTTTTTCTGAAGTCTCAAACAAAACAGACCCAGGAAAATATGGAAATCATTTAATATGTGCTTGTTGTGTGTCAGGCACTGCATATTCATGCATAACTCACAACCCACAACCCCTACAAGGTTTGTGTCATTGTAACACAATGTATGGTAACTTGCGGATACTCTAGTCAGTTCCTCAGTAGGAGGGTGAGGATTTTGAGTTGGCCCATTGTGCAGCAGCTATTCTAACACCTTCTGCTGGTGATTCACTGGCCTGGGCATTTCTAGATCGTGGGAGCACTGTGATTAATCAGGCATCAGAAAACCAAGGCAGATGTTGGGATCAGGACGTAGAACACAGAAGCTAGAAGTCAGGAAGCAACAGTAGTTGGTTTCGGGCAAACCAACGAGAGAGAGCAAGGGAGCAACAAGAAGATCATGGTCAATCCAAGATAGGGGTCAGAGCCAGGCAAGCACTCAGCCGCCAACAGTTATCCAGAAGTCATGAGTTTCCAGCACAGAAATGAGAAAAGGCAATGAATCATTTAATTTTTTTTAAATGTTTATTTACTTTTGAGAGAGAAAAAGAGACAAAGCTGAGTGGGGGAGGGGCAGAGAGAGGGAGACACAACACAGCATCTGAAGTAGGCTCCAGACTATGAGCTGTCAGCACAGAGCCTCAAGCTGGGCTCGAACCCACGAACTGCAAGATCATGACCTGAGGTGAAGTCAGACTCTTAACCGACTGAGCCACCTAGGTGCCCCAGCAATGAATCATTTAAAAATAGACAACCTTAGTTCTGTTGGTTATCTCTTAGTGTATATCATTGCTAAGACTATTTTCAGTGTAATTTAATTCCTCTTGGATTAATTTTGTATCTCTAAGTACTTACTTATTTACTACTTTATACCTGGTGAACTCTTGGTTTTATGTGTTAAATATTACTTCTATGTATCCTATATATGATTAGATCACTTTATGTTTGAAGCAAGGATTAAATACGCAGATGCACACACATACACACACCTTTTGCTCTCCAAAATGTATGTATCGCTCTGCATTCAGTGGATACTGTATAATTTGCATTGATGTAATTTAAACACGAATGAGGTGAACCTTAGTTGAAATGATTGTTACCCCTGGGAGTGTTCTACTTGCCAGGACTTCTTTTGATAGGATAGATAAGGGAGAGTAACTGGCATTCTGGTAGTCCCAGGATTATCTTTGATAAATAAGCCATGTTCTATAGACATGGCCATTTTTCTCAGCTTCTAGCAAGGATAGTTAGCACAGCTGTATAATCTTAGAGTCCAAAAGGAATCATGCTATGAATAGATGAATATAGCTTTCAAGTAAAATATGAATTTGATGTTTCTCCTTCGTATTTTCAGTGAACTAATAATTCTCACATATAAATTGTATCTTCTCTGTATAGTGGAATTTTTTAGGATACCAAATATTTTTTGGGCTTTAAGGCTATTTTTTATTAAAAAATTATATTATACTTAAGAATGACTTAATTATAGGGAATATAATGAGTTAGATGTCCAGAAATTTTGAAAGTTTAGTTGATACTTGAACAGATACTTAATTTTAAACCTTCACCTTTCTATAGCTGAGTGTCTGGGTCAGATTCAACTTTAATGGCATCAGGAAAATACAAGTAAACCTGAATGAGAGGTCCATGTAGTCAGCCAAGATATTTGAATAAGATTTAAAAAAAAGAAAAACTGTGCTAATTAGATTTAAAAGAAAATTGTAGCTTTACTATATGGTATCATACATTCTTTCTACAAACCATTTCTTTTCCAGCCTGTCAGAATTCAAAGTTCTAATTACTCTGTGATATTCTAGAATTTTATTTAGTATTTAATATGTGCTAAGTGAAATTTGCAGTAATTCTGGAATAAATAAAGGCAGAATGAGACAATCTGTAAGCAAATATGTGACCGCAAAATGGAATCAGAGTGATTTTTCAGTTTACTTCAAAACCAACGTATTTGTGAAAGACCTTACTTTTGACATAGTGCAATTTATATGTTAGGTCAGTGTTAAAAAAATACCTCTAATGTATCAACCTTACAATTTAGTCTTTCAGTACTTGTTTTCAAAAACATAGGGTCTAGATATTTTGATTGTTTATATTCCAGGGCAGAGTCATTGAGCACATCACTGTGCCAATCACTGTGTGCCAATCACTGTTCCAGGCTGGGAGGCTATATGCAGAAATTAAATATCCCTGTTTCATGGAGCTCCCTTTCTAAAATGGGAGACACAAGACAAATGAGTAAAATGTTTGGTGTATTAGTGAATTTAAATGGCAAGGAGAATGAATGAAGCAGATGGGGAATAAAATTCTGTGTGTGTTTTGTTTTGACATTTTATATAGGATGAAAAGACAGGAAGTCACTCTGTTCTGCAAGTTTCTAAGAATATTTGAAAATGCCTGTTTTTTTTTTTTTTTTACTCTTACCTTAATAGGCCTTATGCAAGAGGAAAGTGCTAATCAGGTCTCTTGTTCAACTCTTCAGTATAATTATAATTTAGAGGTGAAATTAAACCCAGGTATGCATAGCTAATAAAGTTAATGGAACAGATTAGCAATAGCTTAGTGACTCCAAGATTTAAGGCTTTAACCAGTTAATTCTTGAGCTGTCATTTTTCAGTACACTGACTTTAGTATAGTAGGCATATATATATATTTTGGAAGTGCAGCAAACTAAAAATATTTGCTACCTCACTCTGTCACTGGTGTATGTTTATACCATTGAGGAGCTTATTTTACAGAGTGTTTGCCAATATGGTTTCACATCCCAGCAGCCTTGCGTCTCGTGGGGATTACAGCCAAGGTTAGAATCCACCATTGTGGGAACCAGCTATCGGAGTAGTGCACCACCTCAGAGAAGCTTCTGCTGAAAATGAAGTGTCCTTCAGCCCTGAGTGGACTGAAGCATGGAGCAAGGAGGGTGGGGGTGAGAGATTGGGGATCCTGAATGTGCAGCAGGTCCAAAGCCAGTTTTCTAAGTGCTACTTTAGATAATCCCAGATGAGTTAAAAGCTAAGGTATGGAATGCTTTCTTTCTCACGTTTTCCTTATTCAAGGTCTTTCCCTGAGAGAAAAAAAGGAAGGGTAAGAGTGTATCTTGCAACCCCTCCCCACTTCTTGTTCTGATGGTATCATCTCCCTGACGGCCCTCTAGAAGTGACTCCCTTGAGAAGTGTGGACAGCTGGATGCAGCTCCTTTGTGGCCTGTAAAGTGTTATTGGGAGCCACAGCCAGAGACGGTGGGGGAGGGGAAGGGTCACTTCAGGACTGTGGAAAATACTCCCTTTCCCCTCAGCGTCCTGGGGCCTTGTTTCTTGCCTCCTTGTTAATAGAGTCTGGGAGCTCGGATTCTGGTGCTGAAATTTTTTTCAGGGTTGGTTCTATAAATTATATTTTTAAGCAGGCTTTTGTGGAGCTTCATTCTTTAGTTTACTGAATTTGTAGCACAAAGGAAGGGTAAGAGATTTATTACTTTCATCATTACCAACTTCAGTATAGAAATTGGTGAATAATATAATTACATTAGACTTTTAAAAAGTGTAACCGAAGGGAAGGGATTTAGCTGGCTGTATTTTTTGATAAGGTTATGTACTTTCCTCTTCCGTTTCGCTTTAGAGGCCATTCTATGGCTAACACATCATAAAAGTTAAAAGGAAGTGCAAACACAATTACCACAGAAAGTTAAAATCTTTTCCATTCACTTCTTTATGCTGTTTGTGACTTGTCTGCCTGATTGTTTCAAAGTAAGGAAAAACTTATCTGTCATTATCAGTGGCACTGGTTTTGAGTGTGTTTGTGATTCTGACAATGCTGGGACAAAACCAGCCTTCATTGTGCCACACTAACCACAAGAATGTGTACAGAATATATGCAGTGAGCTTTAAAGGCAAGCACATTTGTCTAATGAGGTAATGTGAGATACGGTGCGAGGAGGGAAATCAGATACAGAATGAACATCCCTTTACCTCCGTAACAAAATGTTCAATGCCATCAGTAGCTCTTACCTGGGGGCTTTGAGATTTTCTGCTCCTCTCTGCTCCGTTTCTGAGGATGCATCCAGTTCCAACCTCCCTGGAGGAGGTGCTGAGTGCCAGTGGATGGTGTCAATCAAGTGTGAGGTGAATGTGGGTGGGGCGATCCCTGGGAAGCAAGGCTGGGTTTAGAATTTGATCTAAGATAACATCTGGACATTTCGGAGGTCATGAAAGGAACTGGGGTCAAGGGTTACCACAGCAGAGGTCTGTAGTGTGTGTGACACAGAGCCCAGGGAGCAGCTCAAAGGGGATCTCTGCCATCTTTTACACACAGAAAGGTTTCTGCTGCTTAGCCCCTTCCCATGGACTCTGGTGGACTCTGGTCTAATCATGCCCTGTCCCTTTCACTTTCAGGAACCCCCATTAGATACAGTTTTTCTAGACTGACTTTAGGCTTATGATAACTTCTGAGAGATGGATGGTCCCAAAATAATAAAGATTAGGACCAATGTTTGTAATCCAAGGGGAGGTAGATTTTGACTGCTTTCATTGAATTTATTTCCTTAGATGATTAGAATAATCACTTAAGCCAGTTGGTTCATAGTTACTCCCTTCATCCGTTTTTTTTCCACCTAGAAAGGTTTATTAATGTTTTATGATTATTGTGTAACTTAGAAGAATACTTATCAGACGCTAGGCCCTTCCTTAATAATTCAGGTCTGGTCTCATGTAAAAACTGAGCCATTTGGAAAAGCTTGAAACTTTCCTGACAGCTTGTTTGAAGTTTACTGTTGATTTGGATCAGCAGGTTCACTTGGCTTCTGCTGTGTAAACATTCGGAGGGTCTTTTTTCAGTTCACTTATGGTCCCAGGTGGACACGGATGAAATGAGTTGCTCCAAACAAAAGGGACAGAGAATCTTTTGCTTATTATCTGAGCCTGACTTGTCTTAATATCAATATCTTAATATATCTTAATATAATTCAATTTTCTATAGTTCTGTTTGTTCTAATTCCCAGGACCTTTAATACTTCTCATCCTTGATTGTTTATACTGTTGTTAAAATTTGTTTAGAAATTCAGAAAGTATGGAAGAATAGTGAGAGAGAGAAATCTGTTTGTCACCATTTTGGGAAACCAAAGAGCAGCGGTTTTGTTTGTTCACTTGATGTTGTATATTTGAGTAACACTTGCTGAGGGTTAAGTTCTTTTTCATGGAGTCATAATCTCTAAATTTCGTATAAAACAGTATTAGGTCCAGATACAGTTTAGTCTTCAAACTGCCACCCCAAACCAAAGGCAAATATGAATTAAAAAACTCCAAACCCCACAACCTGAAATGAGAGCTATTCCTATTCACAGGAAGAAATACTGTAATGATCATCAGCCTTTCAACAACATGGGATTAATTATCCCAGTAAAAATAACAATACTTCTAATCTATTTTTCACGCTTCTATGTCTCTGATGGAACCAATTTACAAATAGAGGCTGACATTTTATTTTGCAATTCTCAGCCCCACCGGTCCCCTGCAGAGATTGGACTGGGCTGCCAGTTTGGGAAAATACACCAAAAATACTTGGAGTTAGGAGTTCTCACACTAGTAGCTACAAACTCATGTTTTCTTGATCCAGAGGTAATCCTCTTTTAACTTCAGAGTAAGAAATGTGAAATATATCAAGAGAAAATCGTTCACCTCTTCTGAGAGTATGATGCAATTGATGTCATACACAAGGCTACTCAGAATCTGCTAGAGGAGAGCCTGAAGGGTCAGGACAGAGACCAGTGGTGCAGGGCTCCCTTCCTCACCAGCTCACACAGCAGAGTTTTCACTATCTGAAGCATTTATCAGTTATATTCTTATATTAATTTACCTAATGCAAGCAGATTCTCTTTCATCTGTCATGCTAGTGACTAAGAGTAAATGGCTGTGGTTTTTGGGTTTATTATACTTTTGATGGGAATTGTTGGAAAGGCAGTGTCATACTATGGTTTTGCTTTCGTATAACAGTGATTAACGTGATTTGACTGAAGGGTTGGTGTAGGGGAGTAGTGGGTGGCCTGGGGGTCAGATGGTTGAGTGGCCTTCAATGCCAGAAGAGTAGTTTAGAACTACTGGTAGATAGTGGAGAGGTTGGTGGTGGTGGTGGTGGTGGGGGGGGTGGTTTGAGCAAGAGTCTCAGAATTGAGCCTTGATTCAGGAAGAGTTCTCTGGCAGACAGGCTTTAGCAATAGATTCTAGGAATGGCTTCTTTGGGCACAGGTGAGAAGAGACCAACCCATTAAGCCCAACACATATTGGAATCAGTGGGGAATATGAAGAGGCCCTCCCTCCAGACCAGCTTAATTAGAATCTTAAGGGGAGAGAGAGTGGAGAGTCAGGAATTAGTATTTTAAAAAGCTTCCTAGCTGATTGTAATGCATATGTAGGATTGAGAAATACAAGGCAATGAATAAAATGGCATTTATATATATATAAATATAAATATATATATAAATATATAAATATAAATATAATAAATCAGGGATTGAGATGAGTAATGGTTTTCCAATATGCTGCTAAACAGTTGATCAGTGTGGTTTAAATTGTGGACATGCTTTCTTGAAAAGTGAGAGTGTTCTGAGACCACAAAGAGGCAAACAGCACAAGTTGAGAATTAAGAGTGCATTATGGAGTAGCTTAAAAACCATGACCAGAGGGGCGCCTGGGTGGCTCAGTCGGTTAAGCCTCTGACTTCAGCTCAGGTCACCATCTCGTGGTCCGTGAGTTCGAGCCCCGCGTCGGGCTCTGGGCTGATGGCTCAGAGCCTGGAGCCTGCTTCCGATTCTGTGTCTCCCTCTCTCTCTGCCCCTCCCCCATTCATGCTCTGTCTCTGTCTCAAAAATAAATAAACGTTAAAAAAAAATTAAAAAACAAAACAAAACAAAACAAAAAAAAAAACCATGACCAGAAAGGCATTATTGTGTTGGCCAAAATGGTCAGAAATGGGGCAAAGTGATCACAATCATGACCCAGAACAGGCTTTTTTGCAGTTGAATATGCCTAGGAATTTCATTTCTACCCTTCCATGCTTTTCTCTAGTTCTCCAGATACATAAACCTCTGGAAGAAAAAAAGTAGGTTTTGTTTTGCTTTTTTTATTTATTTATTTATTTATTTTTTTAATTTTTTTTTTATTTAAAAAAAAATTTTTTTTTTCAACGTTTATTTATTTTTTGGGACAGAGAGAGACAGAGCATGAACGGGGGAGGGGCAGAGAGAGAGGGAGACACAGAATCGGAAACATGCTCCAGGCTCTGAGCCATCAGCCCAGAGCCCGACGCGGGGCTCGAACTCACGGACCGCGAGATCGTGACCTGGCCGAAGTCGGACGCTTAACCGACTGCGCCACCCAGGCGCCCCTTGTTTTGCTTTTTAAGTACTATGCAGTGGGATAGTTAAATTGGCTACTTGGCACAGTGAGATGTGACTTCTGGCCCTTCTACTACCTACTGGGAAAGGGGGAAAGTAACTGATGTGTGCCAGTCAACTCACATACCATGGGAATTTATATACATTATCGTTAACCTGCACAACAGTCCTGTGATATGGGGATTAACCTCCCAGTTTTATGGGGAATAAAAGGAGGCTCTAGCTTCTGAAAGAGTAAACATCTATTCTTGCTTCCAGGCCTGTGGTATTTCCCCTGTGCTGTCTCAGCATACCTAAGAAACAGTGGCAATAAACTGTGAGTGCAAGGATCAGTGTTATTATTGTTATTGTCAGGTATTATAGAGATAACCCAGATGTATAGCTCATTCAAGGTTACATGAAGGTAAATGACAAAGGAAAATATGTGCAGAAGAAAACAGTTCGTGTCCGTACCCCAAGAACAGAAAAGTTAGGCTGAAGACTCTCTTCACATTTTCTTTTGAACCGAACCCTGTTGGCTTTTATTCCCTCACTCCACCAAACATAACTTTGTCCCAGTCACCAGTGATATCCATGTTGCTAAATCCAATGGCCAGTTTCTCAGTCTTCATTTTGCTTGACCTAAAAGAATGTGGATCTTCCCCTCACTGAAACACTTCCTTCCAGGACACTACACTCTTGACTTTCCTCCTGCCTCTGTGCTCCATCTTCTCAGTGTCCTTTGCTGGTTGCTCATCTTCTCCATGATAAGTAGCTGTTGGAGACACACGATGTGTATGCTAGAGCCACAGGGTTCTGACCATTGCTCTGTTTTGCTTCTCTACCTACATTTATTCCTTTGGTGGTCAGCCTGACTTTAGTCTTGAATGTCTGTGTCACTACATGGATGTTTAATAAGTGTCTCAAACTTAACATGGCTAAAACCAAACTCCTGATTACCTCCCCTCCCTGCATTCCACTCTCTCCCAGCCAAACCTCATCTTTGTGACATCTTACTCTTGTCAGTAAACAACAGCGTAGTCTTTTCTCATTGACCGCATCTAATAGTGGCAAATCCTTTTAGCTCTATTTTTAAAAATATCCAGTCTTTACATCCATTCATGATGAAAACCCTTAACAACGTAGGTTTAGAAGGAACATACCTCAACATAATAAAGGCCATATGTGAAAAACCCACAGCTAACATCATCCTTAATGGGGAAAAGCTCTGCTTTTCCCCTAAGGTCAGGAACAAGACAAGGATGTTCACTCTCACCACTTTTATTTAACATAGTACTGGAAGTCTTAGCCACAGCAATCAGACAACAAAAAGAAATAAAAGGCATCCAAATTGGTAAGGAAGAAGTACAACTTTCACTATTTGCAGATGTCATGATGCTATGTATAGAAAATCCTAAAGACTCCACTGAAAAATTGCTAGAATGGATAATAGATAAATGAATTCAGTAAAGTCGCAGGCTACAAAATCACTGTACAGAAATCTGCATTTCTATACATCAATAATGAAGCAAGTGAAAGAGATATTAAGAAAACAATCCCATTTACAACTGCATCAAAAATAATACGATACATAAGAATACACTTAACCAAAGAGGTGAAACACCTATACTCTGAAAACTATAAAACACTGACAAAAGAAATTGAAGACAACACAAAGAAATGGAAAGACATTCCATGCTCATGGACTGGAAGAATAAATATTGTTAAAATGTTTATACTACTAAGAGCAATCTACACATTTAATGCAATCTCCATCAAAATACCAACAGCATCTTTCACAGAACTAGATCAAACAATTCTAAAATGTGTATAGAACCACAAAGGACCTTGAATAACCAAAGCAATCATGAAAAAGTGAAACAAAGCTGGAGGTACCACAATTCCAAATTTTAACCTGTATTACAAAGCTGTAGTCATCAAAACAGTATGGTACTGGCACAAAAATGGACACATAGATCAATGGAGCAGAATGGAAAGCCCAGAAAGCCATGATTATGTGGTGAATTAATCTATGACAAAGGAGGCAACGATATGCAATGGGAAAAAGACAGTCTCTTCAACAAATAGTGCTGGGAAAACTGGATACCTACCTGCAGAAGAATGAAACTGGACCGCTTTTGTACATCATACACAAAAATAAACTCAAAATGGAGTAGAGACCTAAATGTGAGATCTGAAACCATAAAAATCCTAGAACAGATGACAGGCCATACCAACTTTTTTCTAGATATGTCTCCTGAGGCAAGGGAAAGAAAGCAAAAATAAACTATTGGGAAATAGTTTACTAAAAAACTTCTGCACAGCAAAGGAAACAATAAAACTTAAAGACAAACTATTGAATAGGAGAAGATATTTGCAAGTGATGTATCTGATAAAGGTTAGCATCCAAAATGTGTTAAGAACTGTACAACTCAACACCAAAAAAACAAATAATCCAGTTAGAAATTGGCAGAAGACAGGAACAGACATTTCTCCAAAGACATCCAGATGACCAACAGACACATGAAAAGATGCTTAGCATCACTCACCATCAGGGAAATGCATATCAAAATAGCAGTGAGATATCACCTCAGACTAAAGACAACAGAATGGCTAAAACAACAAAAGAAACAGGTGTTGGCAAGGATGTGGAGAAAAAGGAACCTTCTGGCACTGTTGGTGGTGCAGCCACTGTGGAAAAGTGTATGGAAGTTTCTCAAAAAGTTAAAAATAGAACCATGCTATGAACCAGCAGTGGAACTACTGAGCATTTACTGAAAGAATAATAAAACAGTAATCCAAAAGGGATACATGTATCCCGATGTTTATAGTGACATTATTTACAGTAGCCAGGATATGGAAGCAGACCAAGTGTCCATCGGTTAATGAATGGATAAAGAAGATGTGCCTCTCTCTCTCTCCCTCCCTCTCTCTCTCTCTCTCTCTCTCTCTCTCTCTATATATATATATATATATGTATGCACACATATATACACACACACACACGCACACGCATATATACACACACAATGGAATATTATTCAGCCATAAGAAAGAATGAAATCTTGCCATTTGCAAGGGCATGGATGGAGCTAAAGAGTATTATAGTGAGTGAATAAGTCAGAGAAAGACAAATACCATATGATTTCATTGATATGTAGAATTTAAGAAACAAAACAGATGAACATAGGGGAAAAAAGAAAAAAAACGGGGGCAAACCATAAACCTCACTCTTAAGTTTAGAGAACAAACTGATGGTTATCAGACAGAAGGCAGGGGTATGGGTGAAACAGGTGATGGGGCTTAAGAAGTGCACTTGTTGTGATGAGCACGTGGTGATGTATGGAAGTGTTGAATCACTATATTGTACATCTGAAACTAACACTGTGTATTAACTAACTGGAATTAAAATAAAAACTTAAAAAAATTCAGGCTTTAACTATTTTTCGCTACCTCTGTCCACTCCTGTTATCCTGCTATAGCAGCTTCCTACTTGGTTTCCCTGGATTCCTATAACCAGGGGAGTAGGGGTGATTCTTTGCAAACATGTCAAGTCATTTCACTTTTTTTTGGTTTAAATCCTCCAAATACACTCCTTCCAAGTAAAAGCCAAGGTCCCTCTAATTGCCTGTGAGACCTTGTGATCTACACTCTTCTCTGTTACCTCTCCGTCTAATTTACTGCTTTTCTTTCATGCGCCTTCCTCTGACCACAGTCGCCCCTTTGCTGATCTTCAGTTGTGCTGGGCATGCTCCCGCCTCAGGGCCTTTGCACTGTTGTTTACTTTGCTTGGAATGCTCTCCTCCCAGGTACCCTCATGGCCAGGTCCTTTGCTTTCTTTGGATTATTGCTCAGGTGCTACTTCCCAATGAGGCCCTCCCTGACCACTTTATTCCAAGCTGTATCTCTTCCCTTTCAGCCCAACACTCCTCATCCACTTTTACTGCTTTAATTTCTCTGAAGCACCTGCTGGCATACGAAATACCTCACTTATCTTGTTTATTTGCGTCTGGTTCTTCTCCCACTAGAAAGTGAGTTCATTAGGAAAGGGAAGGGATTTGTGACCATTTGTTTTTGGCTACTTGCGCAACTCCGAAAACAATGCTTAGCACATAGTAGGTGTTCATAAATGTTTTGTGAATGGATTGACATGACTCATACTCAATATCATAGTAAGGCATATAAATATTTTTTGAAACCCTTTGTTGAGAAAAATTCTTAAAACACTCGCTATGTATTGGAAATATGTTGGAAGTCTAGTAAAGGCTACAAACTTGAATCAGATCTGTAAGTGGTAAGAGTTAAAGTAGATATTGGTAACAAGGTGATGAGAAGGGATATATGGACAAAATTAACTTAGAAAACTAAGAAGCAAGTGAATATTGAAGAAGAAGCTAAAGAGAAATGAAATTGCTGGGAGACTGCATTTATAGGGAGATGTCATTCAGTGATTGCCCAATAATACTTTTTTTTCAACTTTTTTTTTTTTTTTTTTTTTTTTTTTTTTTTTAATTTATATTTGGGACAGAGAGAGACAGAGCATGAACGGGCGAGGGGCAGAGAGAGAGGGAGACACAGAATCAGAAACAGGCTCCAGGCTCTGAGCCATCAGCCCAGAGCCCGACGCGGGGCTCGAACTCACGGACCGCGAGAATCGTGACCTGGCTGAAGTCGGACGCTTAACCGACTGCGCCACCCAGGCGCCCCAACCCAATAATACTTTTTAATAGTGCTGAGGAATACTGGTAGTGGAAAAGATATTGTTAAACTCTTGGTTTATCTCAGAAAGCAGTCAACTGATTATTTTGCATGTGTCTGAGCAATGCAGTACGACAACAGTGATTAATGGAACGTGCTTTTGGTGTGGGAAAGGAAGTACACTAGTTTGGGAAATAAGGACGTTGTAGAAATTAATATTTAGAAGTCTTAGGAGGATTCCCATAGGGGACTGATATACTTTCCAAAGTCTTTTGTTGTGATGAGATATGGAAGGTTATTTTCTAAGTACCAATTTGTGAACATAAGCATATGCATACCGAGGGAGACTTGAAATGCAAGGTACTGATTTATGTGAAGCCACTTGTTTGATGTGATGTCCTTAATGGTTTGATTTTGTTTTCATCCCATACCTTATGTCTAAATGTATAATTAAAGTTCACTGTTGTGAGAGGCTCGGGTGCCCTTGCTTTGGGCAGTAATGGTAATAGTTTGATTTCCATTTGCGAGTGATTCTTGTAAATGAATTCCACGGGTGATCTCCACAGAACTTAGGCTATTGCTACATATGAAAAGGCAGAAAAAGTGTCACCTTAGTTTATTTCTCTTTATGGGATTACTTTACACTATCAGATTAGGCAGGTCTTTTGTGTTGAAAATTATGAGTGAAACCTGTGAATCTTATTGCCTTGTGTAGCTTCTGTGGAAATTCTCTCCCAACGCTCTCAGACTCCTTGACCACATTGTTGCACTATTTACTATTGCATTTACTGCTTCCTTGCCTTCTTTGAAGCCTTTCCCAATCTTCTTAACCCTTTTCAGAAGAAAGACTCCTAACATTTTCCAGTGACCATCTTTTAACCATATCTTTTAACTCTGTCCCAGTTGGAACTCCCTTTGTCTCCTTGTGGCATTTGACATTGCCTATCAATGTTACTTTTTTGAAATTGCCTCCTTGTCTGGTATCCCTTGGGTTCATTGATGAAACTCTGCACTTACTCCCTTTGATTCCTATTCTCAGCCTTGACTTTTCATTCCCATTTTTTTTAATGTTTATTTATTTTGGGGGGGGGGTTGCACACATGCACATGCACAAGTGGGGGAGGGGGAAAGCGAGAGAGAATCCTGAGGAGACTCCCTGCTGTCAGCCTGGAGCCTGAAGCAGTGCTTGATCCCACCAACCATGAGGTCGTGACCTGAGATGAAATTAAGAGTTGGATGCTTAACCGACTGAGCCACCCAGGCACACCTTTTCATTCCCTTTTTTACACAAATTTAATTTTTTTTTTTTTAGTAAGCATATCAACTCATCATGGCCTCTACAATTACCTTCACATAAATAGAGTTAAAGTCAAATACATCGCTCCAGTTAAGGTCTTGAATACCAAAGTCATGTCTTCACATACAGGACATTGCATTGTGTGTCTCACTTTTGCCTCCAACTCACTCATTGTTTTCCCTCTTTTTGGCCCTACCTCCTTTCTATAATTGGTATTCTCCAATCTCCCTGCACTGGAAGGTTCAATGTCATCTTTACCTCCTTGTCTTTTATCCCCTATCCTACCAGTCTTCATGCCCTATTGATTTCCTCTTCTACTTGTCTTTAGACATTTCTAAATGTCCACAGGACTCTACTGCTTATTTAATGAATTGATCTCCCTTTGCTCAGGGGAGAGGTAACAATGAGATAGTGATAACCAGCCAACAAACATGCCCAAATTAATTTTCCTAAAATAGTATTTTCATCTTTTTATTTCTTTCGCCACAGACCTCACCTCCTTGAGGCTCACACACCATAAGTTCTCAAGTTGACATTCTAGAGCCTTTGTAAAAAGTTCCCTACCATATGTTTCCAAACTTACCATGGCTACTTCTGAAGAATCTCTCCTATAGGATTAGTTTGATCTCAAGTAATCCAATCAAACATCTTTCTGACTTACCTAATTTACGCCTCTGCTTATGCTGTTCTTTCTCCCTCTTCTTGAATATTCATATTCCACTTGCCTTGTAAGACTTGATTCAGATGTCACTTCTCTATAAAGACATTCCTTCCTAATAAGTCCCATACCACTCTTCCCTTCCATCACCTCCAAATGTTTTATTGTTAATAACACAAGTTTCATCATTTCAGTGCTACTTGCTTTGCATCACCATTTATTTGTTTTGTTTTTTTTTTTTTTTTTTTTTGTAGTAATTATTTGTGTGGACATCACAGTTTACAAAGCATTATCACCTTTGTGTCTGGTAATAAAGCAAATCAGACATTTTACATTTGGGATCAGTAACAGTAGTAAGAACCTCAGAACACACAGATAATGGGAGTTAAACCTGAATTGGAACTGGAACCTAAGGATTAATACCAAGTGTGGTGCTTTTTCAATTGTTCTAACGTTCAGAATGCTTTTACTTATTGTAAAACTTAACCCATTTTTTTCTTTATATTTTCCATACAACCTAGCCTATGTCTGTTACATAGTAGGTGTTAAGTATCTTAATGGCTGATTGAAACATATGCTATAAGTAATCAAGAAATTGTTCTCTGAATTATAAAATTGTATTTACATATTTACTTTCCTGCACTTAGAGCAGATTGAAAAAATTGGAGGAAAGGTGAATTATAACTAAAAATTGCTTTGCTGTGCTCTGATAAACAACTTTCTTAAAATAACTCTAGTTATAGGAACCTCATGTTTAAAAGCTCCTTTCTCAGAGTGCTTTCATGATACTACTCTGGACTTGGACTGATGAAATATAATTTTGCCAGTATCTTGGTTAAGAAGGAAAAGCATGTTGGTATATTGAAAAAAAAAAACCTGTAGAGTTTTTAAAGCATTGCATTAAATTTGACTTTGAAGGTATCAATTTATGGGCATTTTGTATCATGTTCTAAAATAATTTAATATGTTACATATCTATATAAATATATACAATTTACATTTATTTAATAGATATATTTTAGAACATGGCATGCGATCAGTTAGCTAAAATCTTACCCAGAAATATTCTACTTATTAAGTTTTGGATTTAATTTTCCCATATAAGGAATAACAAAAAGATGAATGAAAGGGAATTGATTTTTTTTTTTAATTGTTCCTGTAGTAGATTAAAATAGTGTGGTTGGCCAACTATGAGATTGACAAAATGTTCCTACTATTAATCATGAAAATTCTGGGAATTTGTTTGGGACTGGATGTACAAAACTAACACAAAGAAATGACTTAGCTTTTACTGCAGTGAATCGTTATAACAGTCAGTTCTCCTGACCAGAGGTAATATAATGATATTTTAATGATAGTTGTTTCAAGTCCATTTATTGCTTAGGTTTCTTTCCGTTTTACTCACTTCTTCAGGTAAGGGGCTAAACAAGTGGATATGAAGTTAGTTGTCTAAAGAGGTATAAAAAGGACAGTTTTTGTGTTCACCTCTGGTCTCTGTTGTATCCTCACTGTCTTAGAACTAACTTCTGATTCCTTTGCTGCTGGCTATGTCTTCTATCACTCCCTGGTCTTGACCTCTGTTCCTCTTTCTGGAGGTTTCTGGACTAGTTTCTGCATTTATTCTCTCTCAGTCTTTCCGACATTGCTAAGAAATTAAATTTCCTAGTGAATGTATGGCTTTTACTTTATTCCTGCCTTTCTCAAAAATGTATAATGGCTCACAGTGACCTACTGAAAGCCAGTCCAAACTCACGGCCCCTTCTGGTGGGAGCGTCACAGCCTTTTCAACTATTATGAACAAATGAACTGGTAGATCTAATTGATGTTACCTGTGTGTAGCCTGTACTTTTTTTTTTAATGAGTTTTTTTTAAGTTTATTTATTTTTTTTTCGAGAGAGAATGTGTACGCATGTGCAAGCGAGGAAGAGGCAGAGAGAAAGGGAAAGAGAGAGTCCCAACCAGGCCCCACGTTGTCAATGCAGAGCCCACTCAAACCCTTGAACGGTGAGATTATGACCCCAGCTGAAACCAAGAGTCGGACACTCAAGTGACTGAGCCACCCAGGCGCCCCAGCCTGTACTTTTTTGTCTCTGTGTCTCACTCATTGTGTTTTCTCCAAGCGTCTCTAAGCAGGAACTGTGCCTTTTTCCTATTTTTATTTTCTGTAATTAATTCCTAATGCACTGCCAATCCTATAGTGAACCTAGAGAATGAACGAGTGAACAAAGGCATTCATAGTGCAACAAATAAATGTCAGTATACATCTTGTTTTTTTAATCTCTCGCATTTTGAAATGCATCATAGTCTCTGAAGAAACTGAATAGAGGAAGAAATGAGGGTAATGGAATTGAACAAAGAGTTGGATAGATACTGTCACGGATAGGTAGTATGGCAGGGAAGCAGTACCTATGTATTATATGTTAGCATGCAGTTATGTCTTTTCAACCATATCTTACTCATTTAATATTCTTAGTATTTATCAGGAATTAAGTAACTGGTTTTTGGTGAAACGAATACACGAATTCTTTCTCATATATTTTTAAGTGTTTGATTAAATAATGATACACTGCTGGTTTCCAAAGTTGTCTCCCCGGGGAACCAGACCTCCTAGTGGTCACACCTCTGCAGCACCGTTTCCTTGACTCTGAGCTGGCCTTGTAAATTGCTGATCAAAGACACCTAGGGCTCGGTCATAAGAAGCTTTGCAGCTTGAAGGAAGATTTGCTTTGGGATGCTTCTCCTTGAAGCCAGCCAGGATGTAGGAAATGTGACTATTCTGAGACCTCCATGCCGTGAGAAGCTTGAGACATGTGGGGAGGTCTTGAAGCGTGAAATATTGTGGAGAGAGAGGAAGGGGTGGGGAGGGGAGAGGCAGGCCAAGGTACACCAAGATGCCAGACATGTGAGGGATGAAGGGATGAAGTCATCTTAGCAATGGATCCTGCAGCCACTCCGGCTGACGCCACGTGTAGCAGAGATGAAGTATCTAGCTGAGCTCTTTTCAGATTCCTGACCTACAAAATCATGAGCAAAATAAATGGCTGTTTTCAGCTACTGAATTTTGGCACAGTTTGTTATGTAGTGACAGATAACTGAAACACAACATATAGAAACATGTAAATCGTCAATAAATCTCACAAATCGAACACACCATATAACTAGCATCCAAATCAAGAAACAGAGTACTGCCAGCACCTTGGAAGCCATTCCCATGTCCCCTTCCAGTAACAGCCTTCTCCAAGGGTAACAACCGCTCTGACGTCCAGCACCCTAGATTAGTTTTGTCTGCCTTAATACTTCATGTGAATGGATTTATCCATTACAATGTACAGTTGATCCTTGAACACTGCAGGGATCAGGGGTGCTAACTAGCCCTCAGCACAGTGAAAGATCCATGTATAACTTTTGACTCCCCTAAAACTTAACTACTAAAAGCCTACTATTGACCTAAAGCTTTATTGATAAGATAAGCAGTTGGTTAATACACATTTTGTGTATATATATATTATATATTATTATGTATTATATATGTATGTATTATATATTATAGATTATATTTACAATAAAGTAAACTGGAGAAAAGAAAATGTTAAGAAAATCACAAGGGGGGGCGCCTGGGTGGCTCGGTCGGTTAAGCGTCCGACTTTGGCTCAGATTGTGATCTCGCGGTCCGTGAGTTCGAGCCCCGCGTCAGGCTCTGTGCTGACAGCTCAGAGCCTGGAGCCTGTTTCAGATTCTGTGTCTCCCTCTCTCTGACCCTCCCCCGTTCATGCTCTGTCTCTCTCTGTCTCAAAAATAAATAAACATTAAAAAATTTTTTTTAAAAATCACAAGGAAAAGACAATACAGTACTGTAAAAAATCCACTGAAGGACCTGGGTGGCTCAGTCAGTTGAGTGTCTGACTCTTGGTTTTGGCTCAGGTCATGATCTCACGGTTTGTGGGTTTAAGCCTGCATTGGGCTCTGTGCTGCTGGTACAGAGCCTGTTGGGATTCTCTGTCTCCCTCTCTCTCTGCCCCTCCTTTGCTTGTTCTCTATCTCTCTCTCTCTCTCTCTCTCTCTCTCTCTCTCTCTCTCAAAAATAAATAAATAAATAAATAAATAAATAAATAAATAAATAAACGTTAAAAAAAATTCACCTATGAAGAGACCTATGCAGTTCAAACTCATGTTAAGGGTCAACTAGATACTCTTCTGTGTCTTGTATCTTTCACATATCATTACATTTGTGCAATTTATCTGTAGTTGTAATTTTAACATTTTTTATTGCTATAAAGTGTCCCATTCTGTGGATGTATTATCACAATTTATCCATTCTATTGCTTTTTTTAATTTTTTAAACATTTATTTATTTTTGAGAGACAGGGAGAGACAGCATGAGCAAGGGAGGAGCAGAGAGAGAGGGAGACACAGAATCTGAAGCAGGCTCCAGGCTCTGAGCTGTCTGCACAGAGCCTGATGTGAGACTTGGACTCACAAACCATGAGATCATGACCTGAGCTGAAATCGATGCCTAACCGACTGAGCCATGCAGGTGCCCCTATCCATTCTATTGTTGATGGACATCGGGGTAGTTTCTGTTTGTCGACTAATATGGACAGTCCTGCTGTTGATGTTCTCATAAATGTCTTTGGTAAACATATGTATACATTTCTATTGGGTGGTTTTGAATTGTTTTATGGCTGTTTTGCCCTGCATTAGTTTTGTCTCTATAAGTAGCCTATATGCCATTTTAGAGTTCAGTGAATGATTAGGTTATATACTATTTTCTTTCTCATCATAATGCCTACCAAGCAGTTTAATTATTCAGGAACTATGCATTGATTGTTCATTTAGAAATTTTAAAGCACATATGTTTGTCTTTTCCCAAAAAAGTTCTAAATTAATCATAGAGTTTATACTCTAGTCTTTAAGTACAAAAAATAGGGAATATCTTTTTTAAAAAAATTTTTCATGCTTATTTTTGAGAGAGAGAGAGAGAGAGACAGAGTGTGAGTGGAGAAGGGCAGAGAGAGGGAGACACAGAATCCAAAGCAGGCTTCAAGCTCTGGTTCTAGGCTCTGAGCTGTCAGGACAGAGCCTGACGTGGGGCTTGAACTCACAAACCATGAGACCTTGACCTGAGGTGAAGTCAGATGCTTAACCGACTGAGCCTCCCAGGCGCCCTGGGAATATCTTTTTAGTTAGACATTCCTGTTGAATTAATAGCAGTTTGTTGGAAAGTATTTCATCTCCCCAGAGCTATTGTTTATTGTTTTGCAAATAGCATGAGAAAGAAAATCATTTTTGTCTTATAGTGGTAAAGAAAAGTATACTAATAAACCACTGAAGTTTCTGTGTACTAGTATCATACCTAAAGGTTATAAGCTTCAGTGAATCACTTGTTAGGATAGAAGTAATAAGTTATATTGGTTTGTGTAACTTGAAAAGAGTCCTAGAGTACATATTTTCTGTCCGATGAATTCTGTTTTAGAACTGCATCGTATCATTTACTGTAGTATAAATTAATGGGGACTAAAACTATATTGTTTTCTTCACAGCTAATCAGCTGGAGGAATTTTCTTATTGTTTGCTTCTTTGCTGTAACATTTGGACTATTTACTTTAAAAATTGCCACGATATGGGGCGCCTGGGTGGCTCAGTCGATTAAGCGTCCGACTTCGGCTCAGGTCATGATCTCACAGTTCATGAGTTTGAGCCCCACGTCAGGCTCTGTGCTGACAGCTCAGAGCCCATAGCCTGCTTCGAAATCTGTGTGTCCCTCTCTTTCTCTCTGCCCTTCCCCTGCTTGCGCTCTTTGTCTCTCTCTCAAAAATAAACATTAAAAAATTTTATAAAAATAATTAAAAAATAAAAATAAAAATTGCAACAGTAAGACTATTCCAAATAGGCCACATCTGATTACTTTCCATCCTAGCAAATTTATTTAAGTGCCAATTCCATATGGAAAAGTTTGACTCCAATATGCCAGATTCTTTTTTTCTTTTTTGGTAAAGTGTAGCTCTTGGACAAAAAGGAAAAAAATGAGTGACATAGAGATTCAAATTAATTTCAGATGGTTTTACAGTTTGTGGTTTGTGGTTGTTAATGCTAAAAAATCAGGATATATAAAAAGATTAAAGAAGATTTTCAACTACCAAGCTTAAAATATATGTGGTCATGAACAAATGCCATGCATTTTCTTAGTTTATCCTTATTCCTTTAAGTGCTAGTATTTTTTTTTAATACTATGATGTCTCTTGCATCCCATTCATGTATTTATTCAGCAAACATTTACTGAGTGTTTGTTGTGGGGCAAACATTACTCTGGGCCTTCCGTTTTCATAGACATGACTCTTCCCTAGAGGAGATGACAGTCTACTGGGAATACTAGCGATGTAGAGAGATAACAGTATGACATCCAGTAAACATATGACCAAAGTAGGATCAGAGCAACTCATGCTGCCTAAGAGGGTGCAGGAAGTATGACACAGCAGATAAAATTGGAACTGAGACATGAAGGAAGTATAGGGATTTGAACAAAGAAGTGGAAGGAAAGATCTTCTATGTGAAGGGAGTAGTGTAAGACAGAGGCACAGAGATGAAATAGGTTTGACGTGTTTTGGAAACAGTGGTAAATTGCCATTTTCTTAGAGCTCAAGGCACATTGGGATGCAGAAGAGAGGGGAAGACTTGGGAGAAGGAAGGTTACAGTTCCCACTGCCAGACATAAAGAGCTCAGTTTTCCTCCAGAGAGTCCCCCTCCTTTTTATCTTGGAACAGCACAGTAATATGGGAACTAGTAAGCTTTGGTGCAATTAGCAGGAGTTGAATAAAAAGTAGGCTTTTGATCCACAAAGAAAATAAGATTGGGTGTTCCAAAAAGCCAAAAAAGGATCTGAAAAATGGGAGAAAACCTCAGCATGTTCTCAGAACAGTAAGTAGATCAGTTGGATATTCCTAAAGTACAGGTGCTACAGATGAAATGGAGGGAAGCCTCCATTAGAGCGCCACAGAGCACTGAACATGTTTTTCTTTATTTCTTTGTCCGTATTCATCGACCTGGGTGAAATCGTGGAGGGCAACTTGATGGAATAGATGCTAATGTGGTTGATAACAGAAGCAAGCAACAAAATGATTTTGACAGAGAGATATGCTGGTCTGAAAATAAGAAAGTAAAATTTAAAGGCATAAAATCCAAATTTCTACAATTCTACAAATAACTGGGGAAAAAAGTTACGTGTTTTAAACAAGTGCCTAAAAGAAGGGAATAGTATTAGAGGCTATTAAGAAAGCATATGTGGTCTTACCAGGAAGATATGGGTAAAGAAGAGTGAAAATGTCTTTCTACCCTCCATCAAGGCATATCATTTAGTCCTGCACGCAATGTTTTAAGAGATAATTACAGAGAAGAGAATGGCCAGGGAAGGTGGCCAGGGTGGTTGGTGAAAGGTCTGGGAAGAAGACTGCAGGCAGAAGAGACAATGAAACTGAAGCTATCAACCCTCCTATTGAATAAAGGAGATAAGACAGTTACTGAAAGCGAGAATTGTCTAGAGGGAAGGCAATAGACGCTAACTGGAAGTCCAAGGACTAGATTTAGTTCTACGATGAAATGATCTTTCTAACGATTTTCATTGTCAATAGGGATGTAAACAACTTGGAACAAATACCTCGCAGATAATGAGTTCTCTGTGAATTGGGAGTGTTCAAGCTGTGATGGGTGCCAACTTGTCAGTAACGCTGTGATTTGCAGGCATTTTGCCTAATGACCTTCAATGTCACTCGAAGATATCTGAGAATGTAAAATACAACACTCTAGATAGACTTAAGATGTATGTGAACCAGATGGCCTCAGCTGGATGCATTTAGGAGCCCTGATGCCAGCGAGCCCTGGGTGTGCGGTAGGGCTGTGTGTGAGGTTTCATTGGAGGTCTGACTGGTGGGAAATGACCTAGTTGCTAAATTGAGATGAAATAATAATTGTAGCCATTAGGAGATGAGTGCCTGTTAGCGCTCGAGTCTCAGCTGGGTACTTTATACACACTATCTGACTTAATCATCACAACAAACTTGGGTGGTGGAGTTTATTATCTATCCCTTCTTTTACCAGTGCACAAAGGAAGATTAAACAGAATGAGTCTAGCTGCAACATTTGCCAGCTGTGTCACTTGGAGAGTTACATATCTCCATGCCCCAGTTCCCCCATCTAAAAGTGTGGATAATAAGAATGGCTGCCACATAGGTGAGGGTTAATAGTAGACGCTTAGTAAAAGTTTGCTATCATGTTTTAATTTTTATTATGGCTCCAAAGCTCATGCTGTTTGCACTGCAGCATTTTCCCTCTGGTAGCAATGGATGGAAGGGAATGTGACAGTAAAAGAAATACTGAAAAATATTAGAATCCTCATTCTTACAGGGGAAATAATATATCATTCCTTTTGGGAGTTTGGTAGAGAACCAGGTGGCAGTTGATGATCACATAAATAGACTTACATTTTTATGTGTATTTTGACTCTCTATATCCTTCCTCATGTACACAACCTTTCAACACCAACCTCAAATGCTACTTACTTTATAAACCTTTTTTTCTGGGAGCACTTGGGTGGCTCAGTTGGTTGAGCATCTGACTTCGGCTCAGGTCACGATCACACGGTTTGTGCGTTTGAGCCTCACGTCGGGATCTGTGCTGGCAGCTCAGAGCCTGGAGCCTGCTTGAGATTCTGTGTCTCCCTCTCTCTCTGCCCCTCCCCTGCTCATGCTCTGTCTCTCTCTCTCTCAAAAATAAACAAACATAAAACATAAAACATTTAAATAAATAAAACTTTTTCCGATCCTCAGACCAGAATGGGATTATATTTTCCTTTAACCCCCCACAGAACATTCTTGCTTATTATTTCCTGTCTTATATAATGGTTATTTGTGTACTTGTTTTACCCTCTCCAAAGGACCTGAAGCTCAGTTTCAGCATGGCCTTTAGCGTCTTCTTTGTGGCATTTCTTGGAATATCTCAATTTTGGTAGCAGTTACTCAACTCTTTGTGTGAATTGAACCGCATTATAAATCTTTCGTTTTTATCCTTTAGACAATACTGAAAGGAATCTTTAGATTTGCTTTATGTAGGCCATAGAGATTTTTTTTTAGAACAGATATGCTAATTCCTAAAATTTTAAGTTTGTATGTGTCTTTAGAAACTAACATTACTTTACTGAAAACAGATTCTGAATCTTTGGTATCTGTATACCAATGATTATGAATTAATGGTGGAGCAAACAAACTTTGTTTCACTCTGGTGCCAGAGGGCTTTTGCACAAAAAGATGAAATGCTCCCTTGCCTGACTCAGTTGCACAGATGCATGGTCGCAGATGATCCCCTGCATTGCCCGGCCACACGGGTGCAGTGAGGCTTGAATGTATGCTCACTTTGCAATGTCAGCCATCTCTATATCCTCACTCTTGCTTAGCTTAAATTCTCATACCTGACCTATTGTAATAGCTTCCTCTATTGAGGTCCCTGCCTCGATTCTTGACTCAAGTAAGTCCCCATTCTTCATGATAGTGAACTTTTTATACACAGAGTTGACTGTGTTCACTCACCTAGAATGTCCACAGGAGAAGTTTCAAGCAGTTGAGCTGGCCTTAAGGCCCTTCTGAAATCCCTCCCCATCAAATTTCCAGTGGCACCCTTTCCCTGTCCTCTCCATTCTGCCAGAGCTCTTGGATTTTATGTCCAGAAATACAAGTTAGTTTTTTTTGTTTGTTTGTTTATTCACTCTTTGATTACCCATTAAATGTTATTGTGTGCCTTCTCAGTCGTGCACTCTATTCGCTAGTCTGGCTCGAAGCCACTCAATCATTTAAGATGTTCTTTTTAAAAAATGTTTATTTTTGAGAGAGAGAGAGAGATAGACAGAGTGTGGGCAGGGAAGGGGCAGAGAGAGAGGAAGACACAGAATCCCAAGCAGGCTCCAGGCTCTGAGCTGTCAGCACAGAGCCCGCCATGGGACTCGAACTCACGAACTGTGAGATCATGACCTGAGCTGAAGTCGGACGCTCAACCAACTGAGCCACCCAGGTGCCCCTCCAATGACTATTTCTTTCTTTTTTTTTAAAAAAATTGTTTAATGTTTATTTATTTTTGACACAGAGAGAGAGAGAGAGAGAGAGACAGAGCATGAGTGGGGGAGAGGCAAAGAGAGAGAGAGAGACACAGAATCCCAAGCAGGCTCCAGGCTCTGAGCTGTCAGCACAGAGCCCGCCATGGGACTCGAACTCACGAAATGTGAGATCATGACCTGAGCCGAAGTCGGACGCTTAACTGACGGAGCCACCTGGCACACTGAAGAGGTTCTTTTTTTTTAATTGCTTTTTTTTAAGTTTATTTATTTTGAGAGAGAGAGAGAAGACAGCGTGAGCAAAGGAGGGGCAGAGAGAGAGAGAGAGAATCCCAAGCAGGGTCTGCACTGCCAGTGCAGAGCCAGACATGGGGCTCAAACTCACGAATGGTGAGATCATGACCTGAGCCAAGATCCTGAGTCAGACACTTGACCGGCTGAGCCACCCAGGTGACCTGAAGAGGTTCTTAATTTCTGTCTCCTTCAGCTTTCAGAACTGTAAGATGGGGATGATATTAGTGCCTAGGTCAAAGGATCGTTGTAAAGGTGGAGTTACTACAGGTAAAGGAGTACATGAGTGTACGCGTGTGCTCAGTCCTCTTCTGAGAATGCCTTTGTTCTGGCTGTTCTCCCTGTCTTAAGTGTTCTTCTCTGTCAACTTAAAGAATTTCTGTCCATTCTTCAGAACCTTCCTAAGGCATCAGCTTCTTAGTAAAGCCTTTCCATATCATCCTCAGGAAGATCTGATACTCCATCTTCTATTCTACTTCTGTACCTTGAAAATACATTTATATGCAACACCCTTTAATGCAATTATTTTTATGTTTACTAGTGTCCTCTACTGGTTCATAAATTCATGAGATCATGTTGATATGTCATTGATTCCTTAGAAGCTAGCTCAGTGGCAGGCACATAGTATTTAATAAATAATTGTTGGACTGTGTTTTTTTTTTTTTTTTTTTTTTTTTTTTAGTTGAACAGCAACACATTTTACAACAAAGTGTATGATGGTATCGAATTTCAAGATTTTGGACTTTGGTCCAGAGCATGGTGTCACCGTGTCCTACTGATAGACGTAGATACATATCTATATATGGGAGATTTGATTAGTTAATATAATCATTACAATAATTACTGCCAGTTGTCATTTATTTAACTACTTCTGGTAGTTGACAAGAAATGAATCTCTGTGACTTCCCATGTGGGAATGCGAGCCAGGAGTAGTGGTGATTCAGTGCCAACGATCTGTTGCTGTTCACCTGGAAGACTTGTCCTCTGACTCAAGCTGTGCTTTAATAAACACGAGCTCAAACACTTTATGATGGGAAGTACAGCTGAGGACTCTTTCAAGTGCACAAGCAGATCATGCTGAATGCCTTTCTAGGTCATGTTCATTTCATAAAAACAGTCAATTCCCAGCCTTCCCAGAAGAGGAAATGCTGAAGGTCCCTAGCTGCGATGTGGGGTGAGGAGGAAACCAAGGACGGGGCGGGGGGGGGGGGGGAAGGGCCCCACTGCCTGTCCTTTACTTGGCGAGGAACTGGCAGGCATGGAGCCCAGTCACACAGGTCCCCACACAGCAGCTTTCGGGCTGAATCTGTGCTGCTGCTTAAATGTAGAAGTTTTTTTTTTTCTTTCCTTTTGCAGCCACCACATAGTTCCAGTGACCGGAGCAACATGACATAGAAGCAGAGAAAACACACTAAGTTCTTGCCAGTTGCTAGGCAAAGAAAATGCTTTTGGATGTGTGAAGTATGCTTCCCATGTTGATTTCCTAATCATGACTTGTTTTCAAAGCCAAACACAATAGCATCCTGAACACTCATCAGCATTTGGTCTGCTTTGCTGCCAAGCTAATTAACAGATTTTGATTTAGAGGGATGAGAATAAAGGAGATGCTTTTGGTAAAGAAGTAGCATCGTGGGAAATTTGATTTTTTCCCCCTATTTAAGGATTGTTATTTGTAATTTCTGGACATTATGTTATAAATATTAATTCTACTGGCCATGTTTGTTTTGATTTTAATACACGCAGTTTATAGATTATACTTAACATTGATGCTAACATATTTGCAATGGGTATTACCAAGTTATCTTTTTAAAATTCTGATGAGTTATTGAGAAGGTACTTCGCTTTGGATCTAAATGCCGGGATTAGAGCACTTGGTGTGATGACTTACTTGTCACTGACAAAACTGAATTTTCCTTATCATCAGGGGTGGGAAAACAACTTTTTTCTCTGGAACACCAGACCTCTCATTGCTAAGCAGGGAAGCCTGTGAATCCTGAAATCAGAGGCAGGGAATTCTGGGGAGGGCTGCGGAGTCGGCAGAGGTGAAGGGGCTGCTGAAGGGGAATTAGGAAGGGGACTCTCTTCCCTAGCATGGCCAAATGTTTGGAAGAAACAGGAGTAGTGAGGGCATTTGGGCTTGGCTGGTCCTGACGTCCACCGTTTCTCTGGGGTGTGGAGCTGCTCCAACCTCGCATGCAACCAGAGGTACCCACCAGAGATATCCAGAATGACGTGTCTTTAATTCTGTTATCAGGACCGTGAGGTTTCTAGCAGGGAGCACAGCTCTACTTGAGGCTTTCAGGAAGCTTTGTGACTAGGAAGGCATATGTAGTGGTGGAAAGATCTCAGGCAGCTGTCACTTGGGGGATGCAAGTTCAAAGTTAATTTCACTTGGTTGGCAGACGAGTATTAAGAGAAAAGTTCATTTTCATAATGCTTCTTTTGGCTGGAGACAGGAGAAATGTGGAAAAGGTTAACGTTTTTTTAGGATCTCTTTCGGGCTAATCGGGTTATACTCATGAAAATGATTTAGTGTGCAAGGCACAGTACTGAGTGCATTGTGTATGTAAGTCCTTTTAATTCTTGTAGTGATGCCACGTGGTAGGCATTCTTACTCTCCCTTTCTTACAGATGGGACATTGAGGCAGCGAGAGATTGAGCAGCTGCCCAGAATCACCCAGCTAGTAAGTGGCACAGCTAGGGACCAAGTCTTGTGGCAGAGCCTCTGCTCTTAGTGCGCTATCCTGCCTGAGCATGCGGGAGCATGTAGATGATCAACAGTGGGATTGGTCTCTGAGCTCTCTGTAACACTTCATGGAGCACTGATTTATCTCGCTGGGTTTAAGTCACCGATTTACATTTATATCACTTCTGTCCTTGTGTCGCCTTCTAAAGGCAGGGGTTTGACTCTGTATCCCCGGTCCCAGACTGCACCCTTGGCACCTTATGAAGTTGTAGGCCTCAGTGCCAACGACCTGGGGGCTGAGAGGAAGAGCGAGGTGGGGAACTTCAAGTGACTCCGTGACGTTTCAGCTCTTGTCAGTGGAATAGAGATAATGTGTCAGACTTCAGAATTCACTGAAACCAAAGTTAAAGATGAGTAAAATCATTCATTTCTGGTGTGTTTATGTTTGCTCTCTTTTTATCATCAATACCTTCATCTTTCCAGAACTATGTAAAGCTGCTCAACACTCCCTGAAAGTTAAGCTAGCGAGACATTTAGCTCACAATGCTAAATACATCAATTCAGAGCCACTATTGGCATCTTCAAGCTCGATTCTTTTTCTTTGTCCTGGCTGGGCACCTTTAGAAAATTCTGGAAATATCTCTCCATGGGGAAAGCTATGTGCATTGGGAGCAAAGATTCAGTTACCAAATGCATCGGGAATGTAGTCACAGACTGAGAGTTCCTCTCCAAGTAACATTTCAGGTTCATCTCCTGCCTTGTTCCCCCAACCCCCCCAACTCGTGCACTGGACTGACTATCCCCAAACAGACCCCGTAGCTTCTGCCTCTGGCCTCACATGGTTCCCTTTGCAAGAAATGCCCATTACCCCATTTCTTCCTCTGTATTGAAACCCTTCTTGGTCAGTGATGCTTAAATTCCCCGTTTTCTAAGCAGCTGTCCAGGATTCCCTCACCTGCATTTGCCTTCTCTCTTCCCTACACTCTGATAATCCTTATTTCTAGATTATTAACTTACTCAGGCAAGTCTCCTGTTAGGTGTTTGTGAATGGGTCTGTCTTCCTCATTGGGAATTCTGGAGGACCAGAAATTGTGTGTGTGTGTGTGTGTGTGTGTGTGTACATGTGAACATTCCCATGTACATACATACATATGTACAGTGTTTTTGTAGTCCCCATAAGGCAGAATAGCAGGTACTCAAAGATATTTTTTCAATTTGAATGACCACCCCCCATCTTCCCTTTCACGTTTTGCCTCCTCACATCATGGATGCCTCATCCTGATACCGCCAAAAATATTTGAACACTTCTGCCTTCTAGTCATACAGTTTTGGGTTGTCTGTCTTCCCATTCTTTTAATTTCTACAATACTACAGAGTCCACAGCTGCCTAACATCTGCCTGCCCTCAGTTCTAGCTGGTTCTCCTCCTCCTCCTTCTCCAGGAGTGGAACTAGGGCTAGAGTCAGAGCAGTAGGATCGATGGTGACAGAAGGTTGGAGAGAGTTAACGCACTCCACACTGAATGCTCTCCTGGCAACTCTTAGGTCGTTCCTTCAGTAATGTTGCTTCCGAGGAAGAACCTGGAGCTCATGGAGATGATGGAGTGCAGCTGGGGTTCAGAGCCGGATTTCTCTCCCAAAGGTCTCATGTTCTTTCCCCTACCACTCCCTAAGTCTTCTGAGCCCTGTCATGTGCATGACACAGGGCACTCATCACCCTAGTGAGTCTTCACTCCAGTCCTCTTCAGAGAGAGATTGATAGCTCCACTGTCCACAGAGAGCAAGCCACCACCCAAGATCGTATCCTGCCAGTGTTAGTGGTGGAGCCCATGATTCAAGCACAGGTCTGCCCAACTCTTCTTTTTCCATTATCACACCATCTCCTGGCTTGCTCAAAATATGTATAGGAGACTTGGCCTGTCTTTTTTGTTTCCCAAGGTTCCTGCCTGCCATTCACTTTTCGTCTTCTGGGTTCCCACCCTAGTTGTAGAGTCTTGGGCCTGAGTTAGGGGGTCTCTTGATTAGTTTATCCTTTTGTGAAAACCTTGGAAACTCAGAAGCTTCCGGAAGGTAGGCAGGCAATGTATACATGACAAGCAGGTGGTGGTAACTGGTAAGATGGAGAGATCCTGTGCCCCATCCAAAGGGGCAACGATACCTTCAGCCAACTGTTGCTAAGGAGTGTGGCCCCAGTGTTCCAAGAGCTCCTGCTTTTCCAGAATAAGCTCAAATCCTGGATTTTTATCTGAGTTTTCCAGCAGAACAAGCAAACCAATCATATGTATGGATCAGTTCCAGGCTACTGTTTTGGGCCTCTGCCTGGGAACCTGACTGCCTGCCACCACTTTGCTGTTTTATATGATTCCCCTGCCCTGTAAGATAGCTGGGTTTGTAACCCTCATTTGGAGGAAAGGAGACAAAAATTAGTAAATGAGATATGGATATGGATATGGAAAAAGAGACAAAAGAAAGCTAATATTTGGTTTAAAAATATTTAGTGACTACAGAGAATATTAGATTTCCTCAAAATAGATTTTTTCCAAAATTAGTTATCCCTCTACCTAAATTTTGCCTAAGAATGATCGTTAAATTTATTTTAAAAACATCTAAATCTTAGATATTTTAATAATTAAAAATTTCCAGATCTGATTAAATATAGACTACTAAAGAATAAAACTAATATTTTATTTTCTATAAAACTATAATTTGATAAGTATTTGAATTGTTCAGCCAAGTTAGCACAGAACTTACACATATATTAGCAACATGTTAATAATGTTGCTCTATATTTTTCCCGCAAAACTATTGATGTTATTGCCATTTTAAAGTAGAAAACTGATTTCACCAAAGCGATTCAAAATTGCCTCACTATTAAGTTAAAATAGTTTTATCTGTCATTCTGTAATTACTTAATGTGGTATTGCTAAATTCAGTCACCTTCTGAAGATCCAAAATTATTATCCCTCAGGCTGTGGAATGCACTTAAGCAGGCATTTAAATTTTGTGTAGGGGTACAATAATTCTGTAAACAATTATCTCCATATTTTAAAAAATACGTAACTCACATAATCCAAAATTCAGGCTTGTTTACAAAATGAATATTTTCTGCCAGATGAACCAACAATTTCTGGATTTTAATGCTTCCTCAGCTGCTTATCTGTAAAAATGTGAACTTCTGCAGTAAATCTTTCAGAGTCCTGTAAGTCGCTGAGTGGGTATGGTGCTATGCGTGCCATGGATCAGGGATTCTCAAGCCTGCCTGTACATTAGAATCACCTGGGGAGCTTTAAAGCTCTATCTAGATCCACTCCAGTAGATCTGACTTGTTTGGCTTGGTGCGGGGCTTGGGTATTCTTTTCTTTGGTTTTTAAACTCTCCCTAGGTGGCTGTAATATGTAGCTATAAGAACCATTACAGGCCTGGGGCACCTGCATGGCTCAGTCAGTTAAGCTTCTGACTCTTGATTTTGGTTCAGGTCATGATCTCACGGTAGAGAGATCCAGCCTCATGTCAGGCTCTGTGCTGATATCATGGAGCCTGCTTAAGATTTTCTCTCCCTCTCCCTCTCCCTTTCCCCCTCTCTCTCCCTCTCCCTCTTTCCCTCCCTCTCCCTCTCCCTCTCCCTCTCCCTCTCCCTCTCCCTCTCCCTCTCCTCTCCCTCTCCCCTCTCTCTCCCTCTCCCTCTCCCTCTCCCCCTCCCTCTCCCTCTCCCTCTCCTTCTCCTCCTCCTCCTCTCCTCCCTTCCCCCTCCCCTCCCCCTCAGCCTCAAAGCACTTATCTCCCTCTCTGTCTCGAAAAAGATCAAAAACAAAGCAAACAAAACAAAAACATCACAGGCCACAGAGAAGAAGCCAACCATAACTGATACAGTGCACTGAGTTTCAGCACTCATTCTACCTCACTTAAGGTTCCCAGTAGCCTACCTAGGTCATACTACTGGGGCCGTGGGCCTTGCTCCCTTGGCCTAAGGCTGAAAGCCTCACAGAGGTGATAGCTCTATGCACCTAATGCAGTGAAATAGAGGGAGTTTTTAACCTAGCCCCACTTGTGTGTGTCATTTTCCTTAATAATAAGTACACTTATAGATCAGCTGGGTCATGTGCTTGATGTCAGAATTATATTTCATTTCCCCAACACCTCTACAAAGTAGTTAAAATTATGATAACTTTACAAGGAAAACACAAAAGAACAGAAAGAAAAAAGAAAGTACTATACCCATGCTCACACAACTCGTAATGTTGTTTTAAATCCAAGTAGACTAATTGCAGAGTTCACATGCTTAACCTTCATACTAAGGGGTTCAAATAAAACACTCCTGGGGTGAGGCAGAAATAAAAGTGACCAAAGCTGCTCAAGGATAAACATTAGGGAGTGGTGAGGACTGGGGAGCCCCAGGAGGATAGTACCACTCAGCACTGGCCAATTGCTGCCAGGGAGTGTGTGTGGCTCCCAGTGTAGACAGGACATCTAAGTTTTTAAGAGATAATCTAAAAAATCTGGAATTTTTAATACGAATCTTTCTCAACTTTTAAACATAGCATGCATGCATGCCAGTTGGGTAGGTTTAGAGAGAGAGAGAGAGAGAGAGAGAGACAGAGAGAGAGAGAGAGACAGAGAGAATCCCAAGTCAGCTTGGTGCTGTAAGTCCAGAGCCCCAGGCGGGACTCGATCTCACAAACCGTGAGATCATGACCTGAGCTGAAATCTAGAGTTGGATGCTTAACCAACTGAGCCACCCAGGTGCCCCCAGAGTGTTTTATAATATAAGGAACATTGCTTAAAATCTGATTTAATCAGGGCCTCCTCGATGGCTCAGTTGGTTAAGCCTCTGACTTCCACTCCTGTCATGATCTCGAGGTTGGTGAGCTCAGGCCCCACATCGGGCTCTGTGCTGACAGCTTAGAGCCTGGAGCCTGCTTTGGATTCTGTCTCCCTCTCTTTCTGCCCCTCCCCCGCTCATGCTCTCTCTCTCAAAAATAAACATTAAAAAATTTTTTAACTGATTTAATCAGATATTGAGCCTTCTTAAATAACATCTAAGACTAAGGAATATTAGAAGTGCCTGAGTGGCTCAGGTACTCTCTTTTTCTCAAAATAAATAAATAACCTTAAAAAAAGAGACTAAGGAATATTAACTATAAGAAATTTTTAAGACAGTTTTCTTCCTTAATTTTCTAATATAGTATATAATAGTTTACACATTCTTAAAACAGTACAGTATTTTCCAAGAAACATCATTGTTAATGGCACCATAACCAAAGGACCCAAATGATAGCACTTTGATTTAGAAGCAGTCAAAAGCTTATTTTTCATAGCCTCTATAGTAATGGTCCAGATTCCATTAGTTTGGGTTATGCCTCTGAACATAATAGGAACTGTCTTCTTGTTAGAGGATCCAAACTGAATTCGTTCAGAAGATGTAGGGGGTCATAACTGGTACCTTAGAAAAACAGGGCAATATAATTAGTTATTCCTATGGAAAAACTTCAGCTGAACACATTTCTATGGGAAATCTGAGGTTATGAAAAAAATTGTATTGTTTACTTTAAAAAATAATTGTTGAAGGTCACGGACTCTTTATTTCAGAACTTGAACTACTTGAAATTTTCCTTGGCTTAAGTGTGTAAGCAGATTTCAAAATGTTTTTTTTTTCTTTTAATGATGAGGAAATAATTAAGATGTTTTCTAGATTTGTAAGTATTTAGAGATAGGTGTTCTGTTGTTTAAGAATTCTGTTTCTTTTAAATACAGATAATTTCTCAAATCCTTGCTTTGACTGTACTTTCTGACTGTACAGCAGTTTGTTAGACTGTGTTCTTTTTCCAATTTGTAGTCATAGGATTGAAGATGAACTGTTCAGTTTATATTTATAATTTTAGTTTCTTAGACCACACAACTGCTTTTTTGAGAATTTAGAATATTCAGGTCAATAGCTATTTATTGCGCATCTTATCCAGTAAATTCTACTGGTGATATAATTAAGAAAATATATATGGGCCAAAGGATGGAAGAAAATCTTCATGAAGAAAGTAGGCTTTGATTCCTGAAGGATGTATTGAATTTACGTAGAGTGGTGGATGCAGTTCTTATCGTTAATAACACAGGTGATCGAAGGAGGAAGTGATTGGAATTACAGGATGACTTTCAGAAGATAAGTGGCTGAGAAAAAATATTTAAAAAGGTAAATTAAGTTCTGTAGGAATGATATGTAGCAATTTTATATAACTTTAAACTGATTATTGCTCATCTACTATCACCTGATCCTGGGCGATTCTGCTGGTTAAAGCATACATCTAATGCAAGCCAGGTCATGCTTTCTTCTCTTCCAAGGCTATGGACATACTGTCTCAGAAATATGCCACATTGGTCATCAGGCACGTGGCTACTAACATGCACCCAGAAGAAGTTTGCATTAGCCTAGCCCAGGAATGATCTTGTTTGCATTTGACAGCTATTTCACACTGGCGTAGACACTACAACAAAAATTCAGTTATTGAAGTTGCCTTAATATTGTTACCGAATGTGTTACTCTAAGTTTTCCGGTAGAGAAGAGAGGGGATTCTTTCACTGATTACAGCCTTTGGATGTCAACTAAGAAATGTCAGCTAATTTTCTTAAATCTTGAATGAAATATCTTCCTGTACTTGAAGGAGATATTAAAGATGATTATGAGTTATTTACATATAATCCTATAGTAAGCAGTTGGAAAATTTGAATTCAAAAAACAGCACTAGCATAATGAAATAGTTATACCCAATGAATTTAACATTTTTTTAAAGCATCTATTAATGTGTGAGATTCTGGGCTAGATTCTTGATTTCTGCTCAGGTCATGATCTCATGGTTCGTGGGATTAAGAGAGCCCCACGTTGGGCTTTGTGCTGACAGCGTGGAGCCTGCTTAGGATTCTCTTTTCCTCTTTCTTCCCTCTCTCTCATGCTCTCTCTCTCAAAATAAATGAACATTCTTTTAAAAGAATCTTACCAGTAACTATCTTTGTTAACTAAATATTCAGGAGAACTATTTCACCATGAAGTCCACATGATGAGTTAACCCATGTTCATGGAACTTATGCTGTGTGTCAGACAGTTGTAAAATCTAGGGCACATTAAAAACAGGCGCTGTGCCTGGGGAGGACACAGGGTTTAGATCCTAGAAGATAGTTTATGCTAAGGAGACCCTACACAGTTTTAATACAGTTTGAATAGATAAAATTCTATCCTAAAACTGAATTTTAAGCATTTTGAGGGGAAGAATTCTGTTTCCTTTTATGTTTTTTCTTTTCTTTTCTCTTTCCTTCTCCCCCCTCCATAGTTTTCTCCTCTTCTTTTAGACTAATTGCTTGGTGCACTCTTTATATCTACTGCCCTCCGTATGTAATGAAACGTAATAACAATTTTATGGCCAATGAAAGTGTAAGTTTTTAGAGTTATTATAAAGCTACAGAATAGAATTTACATTCATGGCTTTTTATGATTAAAATTCCTTATAATTAGTATAACGCATAACATTTTCTTATAAGCCCTTTTATTATTGGCTTTAATTATTTATTTTTACTAATTTATATCACAGACTGTGGTATAAATTCCTAGTTGAAGATAATTGATGATTGGCACTTTAACTCATTTTTAGAGTATCATTGGTAGTCCTAGGTAAAACCAGATATATGTACTTGATTATATAATACTGCAATTTGAAGATAATTCTTTTACAACAGATAGACAAAATTAGTTTTTCCTTTTATAGTACTATGTTATCCAAGATACTACCTCATGTGGAAACTATTTTCTTTTTGAGAAAATTATATTTACATCGCAAACTTCCAAATTATTAACATGAGTGAAAAGCTGAGTTGTTTTATTAGATGATATGTACATATCTACTTTATTAATTACATCTTAAAATACATCTTAATGGATAATATATATGAAAAATGATATGCTCACAGTGTTTATAGCACACAATGAGAACATAGTTTGTCCATTTACCACTTGATAGACATTTAGATTGTTTCTAGTTTTTATCTCTTATGAATGAAGCTGCCATGAATGTTGTAACATGAGTCTTTGGGTTGACCTATGTCTCCCTTTTGCTGGAGTCAATTCCATGTAGTGGGATTGTTCCATCATCTGGAAAACGTAAGTTTAATTTTATAGGAAACTGGTTTTCAGAGGTAGGAAACTGGTTTTCAGAGGCTGTACTTAACTATTTTGCATTCTCACAGGCGATGAATGAGAATTCCAAGTGTTTCACATGCTTGCCAACACTTGGTATTGTTAGTCTTTATATTTTTAGTTCATGGTATTTAGTTAGTGTATTTTATTCTCATTTTAATTTGATTGTTCCTGATAACTAATGATCGTAAGTGCCTTTTCAAGTGTTTATTGGCATTTCTATTATCTTCTTTCTGATCAAGGGTTTACTCATTAAAAAATAGTATAATGTTGGGGCGCCTGAGTGGCTCAGTCAGTTAAGGATCCTACTTCAGCTCAGGTCATGATCTCATGGTTGGTGAGTTCAAGCCCCGCACTGGGCTCTCTGCTGTCAGCGGGGAGCCTACTTCGGATCCTCTGTTGCCTTCTCTCTCTGCCCCTCCCCCGCTTGTGCTCTTTTTTCAAAAATAAACATTAAAAAATTGTAATAGCGTTTCTTTTTTTATTGATTTGTAATTATTTATATATTCTACATAAGAGTTCTTTGTCAGAAATATGTATTACAGATATTTTTTTCCCCAGACTGTGGCTTGCCTATTAATTTCCTTAATTGAGGGTGTTTTCATGATGGCAAAACTCACATTTCACATCATAAAGGGAACAGTTAGCTTTCTAGAGAGTGCTTAGTATAATTATTATCATTATTAACTCCATTGGTCAGCTTCAAAGGAGATTTTCTTGCTACTTTGACTTCATTAGTACATTGTTCTTAAAAGATTTCTGAAGACTATTTCAGGGTTGTATCCTATGTCCTAAACCCTAATAAGCCCCTGTATTCCTCTCTGTAGTAGTAATACGATAATTTTGGAGGGAAACAAGGGAGCCCTTTAAGTATCTAAATTCCTCAGATGGTGAAAGATCATTCAGATGGGGGCACATTTCCTACATTTCCTAGGTGAAACTAGTGAGTAGTATGCTAACCAGGAAGTCTTTGGTCTGCCCCCGGTAAGTGCTGGAATTTGTTAGCTGAAAGTAGGTACGCAGTTGTATTGTGCTCTTTAATGTGGTCTTAGCTTACATGCTATAATTAGGGTAAGAGGAAGGGATTTCCGGACAATTTCCTTCTATAAGCAATATTGTGTTACAGAAATATAAGGTTACTCAAATTCTGTGATTTTTGTTCAGTTAGAGAAAAAGTCAATACAATCAAAGTCAAGTAGCCCTAAATAGAGGAGACTTATCTGATTTCTGTGCTAAAAGATATGAAGGAATGGCATCCTTTTCCAAAGCAGGGATAGGAACTTTGGAAATGAAATTTAGAAACTGAACATAATTTGGTTTCTGTTTCAGCCTCCACATGAGGTCTCCTGACCTGACTATTTTAATTTACCTGTGGGGGAGTGTGGGTCTCACAATCCAGTGAGGGGCCAGAGAATTGGTGCTGAGTCAAACAGGGATTGAATCCAGGCTTCCTCATATCTTGGCTGCTTATCCTTGGGGAAGTTACGTCACCTCTTTGAGACTCAGTTTCTCCATTGTTAAAATTCAGCAAAGATTATATCCAACCTTATAGGATAATTGAAACATTAATTGAGATAATTTTTTCATAACTAGTGAAAAAATTGGACACTTTATCATTTTTTCTCTGTGATAGAAATAGTAAGTTTTTACAGTAACCTTAATTATTCTGTAACTGACTTTCTTTTTCTGGCCATATGGCAATGGGTAATTATTTCATGTCCATTTATTCATATCTGCTTTCATTTACTTAACAAGTAAGTGAATGGACATCAAATCACTTATGCCTGTTTTTACTTGAGCCTACTGAGAATTCAAAATTGTTTATATTTCTTGCCACTGAGAAAAGGACCATGTCAATCTATATGAAATAATCTACTTAATTTAGATTTTTTAGTTTAATATTGATGCAATTAATTTCTTGATTAAAATAACGTTTAATAGTTTTTGTAAACATTAACAATCCCTATATAAATATATATGTGTATAATGCTTCTCATTTCTTTAAGTTTATTTACTTATTTTGAGAAAGAGAGACAGAATGAAAGTGGGAGAGGAGCAGAGAGAAAGGGAAAAAGAATCCCAAGCAGGGTCCATGCTATCAGCATAGAGTCCCACAAACCATGAGATCATGACCCGAGCTGAAATCAAGAGTAGGACACTCAACCGACTGAGCCACTCAGGAGCCCCAATGCATCTCATGTTTGAACCCATATTCCCTCAAGTATGTACTTTTGACACTGGCATTTCGTCACTCATTTACGTCATTTTGGAATAAAAAAGTATGGTCATGTCTCATTTATTCTTATTTAATGAAGTAGTACCTAATAAGAAAGCAATTGTTGACACTATCTATTAGTAATATTTTTTGATGGCTTCCTTAATTTAGTCTGTAGAGCAGAAGGGAATATTTAAAAGAAAAAGATAAACAGAAAACAGAATTGTCATGCAACTATTCCCTAACTGCCATTTTAAATAATTTTCAGAGATAACAAAGGGGATTACTTGGATAGGTGTTTATTAATCAAAATTGTTTGTATGTGTGTGTATGCATGTGGATGTGTGAAAAACATTTCTAATTATGGAGGTATTAACAAAATTCATTTCACCTAATAAGAGATGCAGTAGCTTCTTAAATCATCTTCTTGCTTCTGACTTGCATCCCATTTTTCATTATCAATAAGCTACGAGACTCCATCTAAAACATAGGCCAAGTCCTGTCACTTCTCAGTTCAAAACCCTTCCCATTTCACTATGAGTAAAATTGAAAGTCCTTATAATTCAACAAGGCCCTACATATTTTCCCTGTTACCTCTCTGATTTCATCCTCTACCTCTTTCCCTTCTCCATAAGGTGATACTATTTTTGGCCTCTGTTTTATAGATGAAGAAAGTGAAACCCAGAGATTCCTTAATCTTGCTGGCATTCAGACTATTGTTCATTTGTCAAATATAGAATTCCTACTATGTGCAAAGCACTGGCCATTGTTTTGGGTATAAAGGCAGTTAAAACATTGTGTTTATTCTCAAGAAGCTTCACGCTAGCGGGGGAAATGGGTGCGTAAATTCAATACAATCAAATAGTGCATGAGGTACAATCATGAGGAGAGAAGTGCATGGGGCAGGCATTTTGGAAGACACAGGAGCAGAATTGTGGAAGCCTATAGAATTAATGCATGGCTACCTAGAGAAGAAGATACCTGAACCACTGTTAAAGAGGAGTAGAAGTTGGCTGAGTTTGGAGTGAAGAAGGGCATTCGAGGCAGAGGGCAAGGGGTGAAACAAGGTGATGAATGGGGAGACTGGGAGAAGGTGAGTGTTTCAGGACCATAAACTTAAGACAAGGCAACGAGCAATAAACAGACCAGATCACGAACACTTCAGTGTTCTTTTTAAAAAAAATTTTTTTTTTACTTTTATTCATTTTTGAGAGACAGAGACAGAGCATGAGTGGGGAAAGGGCAGAGAGAGAGAGGGAGACACAAATCTGAAGCAGGCTCCAGGCTTCAAGCTGTCAGCACGGAGTCCGATGCGGGGCTCAAACTCACGAACTGCAAGATCATGACCTGAGCCGAAGTCAGACGCTCAACCGACTGAGCCACCCAGGCGCCCCTCAGTGTTCTTTTAAATGCCCTTATCTTTTTTTGTCTTGCCCCTTTGACCTCATGTTTGACTTCAGAAAAATTAGCATCTATAAAATGTGCATTTAAAAGATAAGTTCAATTTTAATAGTTTATGAACTTTTGTTGCCTAACATTAAGGCATTAGCTATTTCTTTCTACCCTTTACTCAGCCTGGTTGTTTCTGTCCTGTTGCTTATGTATTACCTTAACAAGATAAGAACTCTTGATGTTTTTCTCCAACCCTGTCCTGCCCTGGTCTTTCCCATACCACTAAATGGTACCAATGTTCACTCATTTGCTCAGGTCAAAAATTTAGGAAGCAACCTGGATTTCTTTCTTTTGCAATCTACATCTAATTCATCAGCAAATCCTGCCAGCAATGATTTCAAAACATAGTCAGGGTTTTCCACTTCTCACCACCTCAAGCCACAGTATCATCACCTCTCTCCTGTCTTATTTTAGTAGAAGTCCAATTGGTCTCCTCTGTAGTCAACATTCCACACAGTAGCTCTAGTGGACTTTAGATCAACTCTTCTGCTTACAACACTTCAGTGGTTTTCTATCACACTGGGAATAAGATGCCACGTCCTTACCATGACCGCTGGGCCTTCTGAGATATGTCCTTGCCTGTCAACTGTTTCTCTTACTTCTCTTCTTCTCCCTTATACCACTTTACCCACTCTGCCCCTCCCATAGGTCCACACACTCCTGCTTTATCTGCATCTGCCTCTGCCTACTGTTCCTTCCTAGATGTTTCCATGCCTTGCTCTCTCAGCTCCTTAAGGTCTGTCCTCAAATGATACCTTTTCAGAGAATTCTTCCCCAGCTACCAGGTCCTCACTCTTCCCATCACCGTGTTTTATTTTTCTTCATAGTACTCACCATCACCTGAAATTGAATCCTGTACTTAGTGGTTTATCTCTTGCATATCCCATCTATGGAATACATGCTCTTGAGAGCAGGGAATTGGTCTTCTCATCATGATCTATCTAGTGCCTAGAGCAGAGCCTGGTATACATTAGACATACCAATGACAATCTCCTATCATAAGGATCACGTTCCTACTTGTCCAGTGACAAGAGGTAAAATTGTGACTGTTCCAGGACATGTGAATTAATTTCCAAATGGGATGTTCAATCCCAGTAGATTTCAGGATGCATTGTTGAATTTTTGAAATCTGGTTGCTGCCGTTATTCTTTGATCAGAATGTGTAATTTTACAGTTGACATGGAGGAAACAGCTCATTCATGGTTTGCTGGTCCTCCAGGATCTGTGTGCCCAGCCTCCCCAGTATCTCTGAGGCAGCCCTGGCCAAGCTAGAAGGGAAGGAGGATCCCTGTTCATTCTGGGAAGCCAGCTCTAGAATTAGTTTTACTCTTGGAAATCCAGTGAACTGGGATGAGCAGGGACACCAGTCCGTGAGCTTCAGGCTGATAACCCACCTCTACAGTACACCTCCACACTATAAAGTTAGGTTTTACTTCATTTCTGATTTTTATTCCAGTTCTTTATCAGGCCTGGGGTCCAAACCTAAATCCCACTGCATTTGGAAGAGGTCATGACAAGGAAAATTATTCCCTGGTAGATGCCATTCTCCCTTCCCACCTCCTCTTCTCCCCATTCCACGTCAAGCAGCACCTGTATATAGGTGTAACTTTCAGAGCAGTTACAGTGCATCACATGCTCCCATCTCCCTGAATAGTATCACTGCTGCCTGAAGTCTACTTGCTGCGGGCGCTTAGGACTTCCAGACATACCCCCAAATATTGGGTGTAGTTCTGATTAGGTTTTAATTTATCGTTCAGTTTGTTCTTTATATTATTTGCATTTTCAAGCTCTGAGGTCTGCAAATAATTGCCCTAAACCATGTTAGTTATGTGCACTCAGCCTAGGGACAATTTCATTTACATCCCCAAAAGGCTGCATTTTAAGGATCTAGGATGACTTAGAGTCTTCGGAAACCGAGAAACTGCCGATATTAGGGCATATTTGCTGTTTTGCAGCAGTTAAGCAAATCTGTTGCAACTTTGTGGTTATATAATGAAATTCATAAAGTTTTGAACAGACATTAGCTTTTTCTTTGTTATTTTACACAACCCAGGTCCGGAAAAAAAAAATGCGTAAATTTGTTGTGGTTGTTGTTGTTATTGTTATAATTGCTTTTTTTCCTGTAAGGGAAGTTTTCTTATTTACCTGCACCCAGCGTGCTTCATGAATATTCAGCTGTTGATGGAGCTGCAAGCTAATATCCATGGAAATGAACTCATTAATAGTATTTTGCTGGCTCCTTCTTGGTTCATGAAGTATACAGAAGTACTTATAATATTTCCTATTTTATATTCCTCTTGGTTTTTGAAACATAATGGGATTATTGATAATAGTTGTTATCCCAGATTTTCGTAGTTATTTTTTCTCATATTTCTTAAGCAAAGGCTTTCAGATATTTGACTTTTTGCAGATTGTTAATGTAATTTTTACAAAGCAGATTATGAACAAAAATTATAAATGGCTTAAAGACAGTTCTCAGATATTTTACATATTTATACACATACAATACCTAATCCTCTTACTAATGCTTTGATTATAACTTGTATGGATGTTGTCAAAAAGAATGAATCTCCTTGAATGTCTTCCTTCAGAGATTAAATGTGCTGTCATTTAATGAAAATAGCATCTGGCAAGTATATTTGGTGATCTAAAATAAAATAGGAAAAATAGCAATAATAGCTAACAGTTATATATTGGTTTTTGATGTAAGAGTTGCTTCATGTATATTAATTTAATCTTTGCCTCATGTCCATTTGAGTAGATACCATATTACTCTCATTTTACAGATGTCAAGACTGCATTACAGAGGTAAAATTACTGGTCAACTGTTGCATATCTAGTATTTGGTAGAGCTGGGATTTGAACCCAGGCAGGCTGGCTCCAAAATTCAAGGTTTTAACCGCTTCACATTCTTCTGTTTTATTCTGACAAAGTCTGCAAACTGGACTACTTATTGTCCCAACACCTGTGCATTCCTCCCCCACTAAAATACCACCTATTTCAAATACCAAATTCCCTCCCAGTTAAGGTATTTTCTGGGCTCTCTTCTGTTCTGTATTAGCCCAACACTAACTGTTAACATTACTATACATTAGTTCCTTTAAGGAATAGAGTTCAAATAGAATGAAAAAGGAAAGGAAACAAAGCTACAGCTAGGAAGTAGATGGTATATCGAATATGTAGGCATGAAAAAAAGAAGAGAAAGGGATATGGTAAGTCCGAATGGATAATAGGATGTTGACAGAAAAGTCATATGTGTTTTAAGGATAAGAGTGGACAATTTTAGGAGTCATTCCTAAGGGTGAAATAGATATATAAAGTTCTTTGCATTAGTTGAAATAGAAATTTATCATGAAGCGAAATGTAAAAAATCTTTTTTCTGTACCTTGTGGGATTTTACAGCCAGCTAGATCAGAGTGTGAGAAAAAAGGAGGGTATGGATGCCAGGAGGAGACCCATCTTCGTGTTGGGGTCCTCATTCATTTCTCTGGGTTGTTTTCCAGCATAAAATACTTTTCCTTCCCCCACTGCTACATTTCCTTTTCATGGGAACTGAATTCTCAAATAACGACTTAAACAGGAATAGTGTTCTGCATTTTAAATTTGGGAAATGACCAGTTTCCTGTGCCAGAGAAAAATCTGTGCTTGAGAATATTATCTATATAGTGTGCTTTGTACTTCCCGCTTAGCCCTTTCTTTCCTTGTGCTGTGTTTTTAAAGTTATCAGATATCACTGTAAATTCCTGAGCAGCACAATATGCAGTATTATATTAGAGACACAATAGCCTGCTGGCATCTCTGAATAAATATTTATGTAATATTAAAAATAATTTAACAGACAACTTTGAGAAAAATTTTCACAAGTATGTTCATGTAAGCTTATGAACTGCCTTTAGAAATTCATTTTATCCCATATTGATCACCAACTGACAGCTGAAACATACTTTTATCTGAAATGCCCCCCAAAATTCTGAGGTATTTGAAATATTTTTTTTGTTGTTGTAATTCTGAATGTAATGAAAAGTTCATTTTTTTTTTATCTCACTTTAGGCTTTTTCACAAATATTATGACTTGTAACATATAAAGGAATAGATTTTCATTTTAATTTTGGAACCTAGCCTAACACATTATCTTTGTCTAATGGTTCTGTCAGTGCTGTAAAGAGTTGATAGCATTCAGAAGAGCTAAGGCAACTTCAAGAATATAGTTTTTGCTGTACCTGATTTTCTGTGGTTGTTCTCAGATTGGCCTGTCATTCTACTTCATCAGCCTGTATGATTTTTGTCCATACCAAGATCATGTAGCAGTTCATGGAAATCAAAGCCATGGTCTGGCCATATTCCACATACGTTGTTCACTTTTTGTTAATACTTTATGCTCTAAATCCTCTCAAGGCTTAGAGATGGGCCGCAGTCTCTATTAACACCGTACAGTTGGCTATCCAATAAATTTTTTCTACCTTCTACTATGGGTTAATTTTTTAACTTTTGGAGTGTTTAGAAAATATGAATTGAGAGATTAACATGAACCATATTTGAGGGCAAACCTGGAATTCTGAGCAGAAAGGATCCAATGCAATGTAACAATGTGGAATATACATATATTTTAATCAACAGTAGATTTTCCCCCTCACAAATGCCTCAAATTATTTGTTTTGGAACCAAAGGATTCTCCCGAAGTTAGAGTTACTTGGATTGATTTACTGTTAATAGAGGAGCAGAGAAGCGGACACAAGGGGCTTACCCTTTAGTTGTGTTCTCTCTAGTATTAGGAATAATGAAGCCACGGTAGATATTATAGAACTACGGTTGTAGGTGTAGCAGTAGTAGCAGAAATATCAGTATTTGGTCCTGATTATGCACTGTGCAAAGTGCCAACAAAAATTACCTCCGTGAATTCTCGCCTCTCTGTGAGATAGGTACTATTATTTTTAACCTAATTTAATGAATGAGGTAATTGAGGCTTACTTAGAACCTTGGCTACACTCCCTGCTGTGAGATATCCTGTGTCTTCATAGATGTGTGGATAGGTGTTTCTAGGTGTGTTGGGAAGAAACATGGAGGATTAATTTAGAGGGATTTCAAAACAGCTGATGATAAACATTCGGTGCTTCTTAATCTTACTTTATTTAGTTGATTTTTTCCTAAAGTTTCGTGTATCCCTAACCATTCCGGAAAGAGACATCAATCACCCAAAACAATACAAGGAACACAAGATTATCATGAATCAAATGATATTTGGAATATAGGAGCCAAGAAAAATTTATTGCCCAAAAGCTACTTTATTAAAAAACATTTATAGTTTAAAATAAAGGACATAGAGGTTTTTTTCAGTCTTCGAGAAAACTAATCATGCACATGTTTTTCAGAGTTGTCTCTAGAAAATATCACTTCTAGAATTAACATCTAATATAATCATGAATTCCTTGGGAAACTAGGCCTTAAGTAAATAGGCACCAAAATTTCTTTCTTTCTTGTTTTTTTTTTCCCATTTAAGTTTTTTCTCCTCTCATCTTGGGAGTACTTTCTTACTCAAACACATGAAGACCAAATGACATTTTAAAACAGAACTCTGGAATGATCAGTATTAAGAATTTATAAAAGCCCAAAGGACCTTTGCAAAACCCCAAGATTGTATGCTGAAAATTAAAATGGCTACAGAGATTTCTAAGTCACAAAAATGAGTAAATTGAATTTTATGTAAAAAAGATGATATTAGTGTGAGAATAAAGAACAATTAACATTTAGCTCTGGTGTAGGAGGTAAGAGGGAATAGTGATGACTGTAGCAAGTGAAAGGAACATGTGACTGCCTTTGCTCTAGTCTATGGCTACTATTCAGCAATGTGGGTCCTGGGTTGATTTTTTTCCTTGTGTTTGAAGAGGGACCATAATTACTGATTTTTATGTAAATGTTCTTATTTCCTTCAATGGCAGTTGAAACAATGTTTTAACCATTTGTGCCATGTTAAAAAATACTTCTACTGCTTTTGATCTCTGCTTTTGACTTAATTCATTGCTCTTTCACACTCAAAGAGACATAAACATTAAAAAAATTAAAAAGAAAAGAAATTGCAAAAGCACATAAGAAAAAAACCAAAAACTTAACAAATAAAAACTTTCAAAATTGACAAAACACACTTTAGGAAAGTTTGCTTTTATTGTAGTTTTTTTTGTAATCTCAATAAATTTTCTAATTTTTACTTTCAATAATTTTATGCATAACTGTAATTCCATTGAGAATAGTTCTAATTTCTCTTTCATCTTCTGTCTGACTTTCCAGCCATCTACTATTAAACATCTTTAAAACCTGTGCCTGGTGTGTATTTAGTGTATTGATCACATGCTGACCCAGTACGAATTCTTTCCCCTGAAAACTCCTGAAGAACACAATTCTGTCATGCTGCCTTTTGGCATGTTGAGGTCAAACAGAAGACACTAAATAATGTTTCAATTATCCTTAAATCCTGGGAAAGTTTCAGCCAAGGAAGTTTAAAAATTATGGATGTATGTTGAAAAATTATCTTTACCTAGATGATGGTGATGTTAATTTTGAATTAATAGTTTTTCTAAAAAAGAATAAACCATCTTTTCGTGGAAAACTGAGCAGATATTCAAAGACTCTCAACAAGTATGACACAATAAATCCTTTTGGTTCTGAATCATGAAAAAAACATCAACATTCAAAGGGTTTTGCTGGGGATATTGACATACTGTTTGGTATCATTGTGATCTCTTTCGGCATCTATCTGAGTAATCCATGGTGGCATATATTTTCCTTTGATGGTTTGTAGAGTGATAGATGCCCATGAGGGTGAGTCTTCAATGCTACTGAACTACTGACAAATGATTTATTATTCTATCAGTTTTTGGAGTTTCGTATGGATGGAATGTTGCCATGGCAGTCTAGGGACAAACTAATATCTGTTTCAAAGATGAAAACATGCTGCCCATACATTTTCCATAGGGAATACAGTCTGGTGGAGAGCAGACATGCAAACTAACGGTATTTTGTCATTGTTCACTGTGTCTGAGTTGAAAAGACATGACAAAGGGAGCTTTTAAAAATCTACTCAGTTTGAAAAGAGATTTAAACATAAGTTCTACCTAATTATAATTTTTATAAAAATGTGTTGAACTTTTTATTCATAATCTAATAAAAGTATTGAAATAAGGAGATACGTGGAGAAACATGGGACTTTGCTAAAGCTCAGGAAGACACGGAAAATCACTTATTGTTATAATGTAGCCCAGAGAGGTTGATGATACAAAAGTTTTAGCCTCAAATTTGTGCATCTAGTTAGCACTGCTGTAGGTATTTTGGGATTCTATATGCCAGTGGTGCTCAACTGTGGGGGTGTAGAGTGGGCTTTTGGCAATGTATAGAGACATCTTTGGTTGTTACAACTGGGGATGGTAGTAGCTATTGGCATCTAGTGGGTATAGGCCATGAAACTCTTAAACATCCTGCATGTACAGGACAGTGCCTACAACCAAGATTTTTCTGGCACAAATGTCAAGAGTGTTAATGTTGAGAAACCCTGGTATATGGTGATGGAAAAGATAAAGATTATATATTATTATATTCTAAGTTGCTGATGGATATTTGGGAAGATAATACACTAAGGAAGTTAATACTACACAGTCTTGTGGTCTTTAGAAACAAAAACCATCCAGTGAAGAAAAAATTCTTCACTTATTCCACTGAAGTTTATTGAGAGTTTACCAAGTGCCAGGCATTGTTGGAGATGCTGGGGAAACCCGACTGAGCAAAACAGACAGACTCTGCCTTCACGGAGCTCCACTACTAATGCAAGGCACCAGTAAATAAACAAATACATAAAACAGGACATGGAGGAGCAGGTAGTGCCACAGGGTAAATGAAGTAGAGTAATGGAGTAGATAGGGCAAGATGGGGTTGGGATAGGGAGAACGTTAACTGGATGGTCTAGACTGGATGGCCATGAGAGACTGTAAGCTAAGAACTGAGTGACAGCAGGAGGCAGCCAGGTGAAGAGTGCTCCAGGCAGTAGGAAGCAGGTTGTGTAAAGGTGTTAAGGTGGAAATAAGTGTGGCATGTTGAGGAGGACCTGGAAGGTGGTTGTGGTTAGGCAGCAGTCCAGAATGGGGAAACTGGGATGAGGCAAAACAAGAGAGGAGGGAGCGGCTGGATCATGCTCATTTCTTTTTAGGCTGAATAATATTCCACTGTTTGTATTTATCCATTCACCTACTGAAGGACATCTTGTTCACTTCCAAGTTTTGCCAATTATGAGTACAGCTGCTATGCTATGAACATCCAGGTGCAGGTTTTGTTATGGATATAAGTTTTCATCTCATCTAGGTAACTTCTGAGAAATATGATTGCTGGATTGCATGGTAAGAACATTTATGTTAAGAATATGCCAAACTGTCTTCCAAAGTGACTATATCATTTTGCATTCCTACGAGCAATGAAGGAGAGTTACTGATTACTCCACATTCTTTGGCATTGTCAGTATTTTGGATTTTGTCCTTTCCGATAGATGTGTAGTATCTTGTTGTTTTAATTTGCAATTGCCTAATAATGTACGATTTGAACAAGTTTTTATATGCTTATTTGCCATCCGTGTATATTCTCTACTGAGGTGCCTGTTCAGTTCTTTTGCCCATTTTTTAATTTGGTTGTTGATTTTATTGATGTGGAGTTTTATGAGTTCTTTGTACATTTTGGACAATAGTTCTTTATCATATATGTCTTTGGGAAATATTTTCTCTCCCAGTTTGAGGCTAGGATTCTCATTCTCTTGTCCTTCACAGAGGAGAAGTTTTTAATTTTAATGATATCCACCTTATCAATAAATCTTTCATAATCATGCCTTTGGTGTTTTATCTAAAAAAGTCATCACCATACTCTTCTAGGTGTTTTATAGTTTTGCATTTTACATTTGGGTCTGATCCATTTTGAGGTAATTTTTCAGAAGGATGTAAGGTCTGTGTCTAGATTCTTTCTTTCTTTTTTTTTCACATGTGAATGTTCAGTTGTTCCAGCACCATTTATTGAAAAGATCATCCTTTCTTCATCATATAACATTTTCTCTTTTGTCAAAGAGTTGTCTATATTTGTGTAAATCTGTTTCTGGGCTCTCTGTTGTATTCCATTTATTTGTTTGTGTGTTCTTTAACCAGTTCCACACTGTTTTGATTACTGTAGCTTTAGAATAAGCCTTGAAGTCAGGTAGTCTCAGTCCTCTGAGTCCTCTGATTTTGTTCTTCTTCCTGACAGACAAAGAGAGAGAGAGAGAGAGAGAGAGAGAGAGAGAGAACCAGTGTGAGTGGGGGAAGGGCAGAGGTTGACAGAGGGACAGAGGAAGGGGGGAAAGGAGGGAGGGAGGGAGGGGGAGGGGGGGAGAGAGAGAGAGAGAGAGAGAGAGAGAGAAAGAGAGAAAGAGAGAGAAAGAGAGAGAATCTTAGCAGGCTCTACACCCAGCACAGAACCTGACATGGGGCTCAATCCCACAACCCTGAGATCATGACCTGAGCCAAAAGCCAGAGTTGATGCTTAGCCAACTGAGCTACCCAGGTTCCCTGTTCTTATTCTTTAATATTGTTTTGGCTACTCTGAGTCTTTTATCTCTCCATATAAACTTATAATCATTTTGTTGATATCCACAAAATAACTTGCTGGAATTTTTATTAGAATTGTGTTAAATCTACAGTTCTAGTTGGGAAGAACTAGCATCTTGATGCTATTGAGTCTTCCTATCCATGAATGTGAACTGTGTCTCCATTTATTTGGTCTTCTTTGATCATTTTTATCAGAGTTCTGTAGTGCTCCTCATTCAGATGTTATACACATTTTTTTAAGGCTTATACACAAATATTTCATTTTTGGAGGTGCTAATGTAAATGGTAGTGTGTTTAATTTCAGTTTCCACTTGTTCATTGCTGGTATAGAGGAAAGTGATTGACTTTTGTATATTAATCTTGTATCCTTCAGCCTTGCTATAAGATTTTATCAAGTTCCAGGAATGTTTAGGGTCAATTATTTCAGATTTTCTACATAGACAATCATATCATTTATGAACAAGGAAAATTTTATTTTTCCTTTCCAATTTATATACCTATTATTTTCTTTTTTGTCTTATTGTATTAGCTAGAAAATTCAGGACAATGCTAAAAGGGAATGGTGAGAGGAGACGTTCTTGCCTTGGTCTTGATTGTAGTGGGAAAGCTTCTAGTTTCTCACTATTATGTATGATGTTAGCTGTAGGCTTTTTTTTTTTTTTTTAAGATTTTTAAAATAATGTTGAGGACATTTCCCTCTTATTAGTTTACTGAGAATATTTGTCATGACTGGGTGTTGGATTTCTCAAATGCTTTTTCTGCATCTGTTGATCATATGGATTTTTCTTCTAAGACTGGCGATGTGTTGGATTTCATTAATTGATTTTAGAATATTGAACCAGCTTTTCATACTTGGGATAAACCCCCCTTGGTTGTGATGTATAATTGTTTTTATAGTTTTTTGGCTGTTGTTTGTTAATATTTTGCTTAGAACTTTTGCATCTATATTTTTAAGAGATATTGGTCTATAGTTTTCTTGTGAATTCTTTGGTTTTGGTATTAGGCCTCGTGGAACAAGTTAGGAAAAATTTCCTCTACTATCTTCTGAAAGAGATTGTAGAGAATTGGTATAATTTATTCTTTAAATGTTTGGTAAAATTTACCAGTGAACTGATTTGAGCCTGGCACTTTCTGTCTTGGAAGGTTATTAAATATTGATTCAGTCCTTTTAATAGATAGAGTCCTGTTCATATTATATTACTCTTTGTGTGAATTTTGGCAGATTATGTTTGTCAAGGATTTGATCCATTTCATTTAGACTATCATTTGTGAGTCTAACATTATCAGTGTAAGATAACTACAAAAATATCTGTAGTTGGGGGCACCTGGGTAGCTTAGTCGGTTAAGCGTCCAGCTTCAGCTCAGGTCATGAGCTCACAGTTTGTGAGTTCAAGCCCTGCATTGGGCTCTGTGCTTACAGCTCACAGCCTGGAGCCTGCTTGGAATTCTGTGTCTCCCTCTTTCTCTGCCCCTCCCCTGCTTGCACTCTCTCTCTCAAAATTAACATTAAAAATTAAAAAAAAAATCTGTAGTTGGTAATTTCCTTGTGTTTTTAATTTTGTTTATTCCCTTACCCAAATGAGTCCTGAGTGCTTGGCAGTAAAAATAAAATTGAAGAATACTTCCCTGTTTTTGGAGGTATTTGGAAACTGTAGATGGAGGCCGAAGAGTCCCATCCCATTATTAGTCTTATGCATAGAGTGGGTACTGAAAGTAATAGGGCAAAGTAGAGACATAAAAGGAAGGAAAGGAGAAGTGATGCCATGAATGTACAAGAGAAAAGTCAAATATAATTAAATAATAGAATTGAGCGGTATAGATTTATGGTGATAAATTTTGGGCTCTGGATTTCTGAATCTCTGGAGAGCTTTGGAATCATTGTGAGGTGTTATATATTTTTTTCAAATATGTGTAGATCTGTTTTTATTATCATAGTAAGTTCATTGCTTACTTTTAACACCTGGCTTCTAATGTGCCAAATACATTTATTATATTTATTGTATACTATGCCTCCCTCTACTAGAATATAAGCAGAAATTTTTGACTATTTTGTTTATTGATATATCCTATATGCCTAGAACAGTGGTTTTCAAGGTGTGCTTTGCAGTCTTTTAGGGTTTTGTGAAATCCTTCCAGGGGATATGTAAGGTGAAACTATTTTCATTGTAATACTAAGACTTTATTTGCTTTTATTTTTTCTGTGTGGATGCTTGCACTGATCGTGCAAAAGCAATGATGTGTAAAACTGCTGATGCTTTAATGTGAATTAAAGAGTGCCACTAAAGAGTAGTGGCACCAAATTGTACTAGGTATATTTCACTGTATATTTCACTGTCACTCACTCATGGGGGAAGGGTGGTAGAGGATTCCTGTTTCACCTAAGAGTGTTCTTGTGAAGCTGTAAAAATTATTAATTGTACTAAATTGTGACTCTTGAGCACATGCCTTTTAATATTCTGAAACAGGAAGTACACCTCAGTACTTCTGCATACTCAAATATTATGGTTGTCCCCATGGACAGAATTTGTGATTGAGTTGCTATGGAACATTATATTTACTTGAAATAACAACTATGAGGTAAACTGTGGTTTTAGTTTCAGGGCACTGGAGTATTTGGCAGATAGTTTATTCAACAAAGAAAGAAGTGAACCTGTCACTTCAAGGAAAACAACTGATAGTATTTGTTGATGATGATAAATTCAAGCTTGCAAGTGAATTTAGAGTTTTGGAAAATTTACGTCTGTGAGCTGGATAGCCTCCTAATACTTAAAGACTTCTCTAGTGAGTTGGATACTGATAGTAACTAATGTGATGTGAGTTTTTTTGATATCGTATAACAAGACGTGTTAATATTTTGAAGATATATATAACTCTTAGTGAAGCATTGTTAAAAAAATTTACAGCATCAAGCATAGATAAAAGATCCCTTCAAATTGCAAGATAAATCGATTGTTTTTTTAATTTTTTAAAATGTTTATTGATTTCTGAGAGAGACAGAGTGTGAGCAGTGGAGGGGCAGAGAGAGAGGGAGACACAGGATCCGAAGCAGGCTCCAGGCTCTGAGCTGTCAGCACAGAGCCTGATGCGGGGCTCAAATTCATGGACCACGAGACCATAACCTGAGCTGATGTGGGCTGCTTATTTAACCCACTGAGCCATACACGCGCCCTCAATTGGTTTTAATGTAGCAGAGTATGAAAAGTTCACTGATATGGTTGGTTTCAGATTAAAAATCATTCATGACTAACCTTTAAGAAACTACCACTTACTGAGTTTTGGTGTTGTATCAAAGAAGAATACCCACAACTATCTGGAAATGTTATAGCAATGAACATATCTGTGCATCTTTTGAGAGTTATCTACTATGTGTGCCTGATGTAAAGAGTGGGGAGGACAAAAATGAATTGAAGGAGATAATTTAGTACACTGAAATCATAAACAAGTGCATTCTGAGAATAAAATCATGGATTTTATCTCATCATGGATTTGCCTTACCTTTTGAGTAAGTGGTGGCCCAGATAGACAAGGAAGAAGGGAATAGCTGTCATCTCCCTCTTACATATAATCTCCTTCCCTCTTTTAATTTATTGGTTGCAAATTTGTGACATTTTTAGCTCTCTTAAGCTTTAATTAATGTATGGCATTTAACCCGTTTTACCAAATACATGATAGGAAGGAAACAACATGGAGCAAATTGAAGAGAAGATAAAGAGTTCTGCTGTCTGTGTAGGAAAACAGTAGTCCCTGACTGTAGTGATATCTCGGAATGTGTTGTGTAATCATTGTTAGGGGAATCCTGGCAGCTGAACTGCCAACACACCTGCAAGCTGGAAGGTACAAGGAGGGGCACCTGCAAACCTCACTTAGTCTGTCTTATCTCGCTGGTCTTTGCATCTCCCTAGCCTTCAGAGATTATTATGACCCATTTATGCAGATTGTGATTTTCATGGTTGGAGGGAGGGTTTTCTTGTGGGATAGCAGAAACTCCAACTGGTTGAGTGAGAGGGTATTGTGCATAGGGTTGGAAAGCCAAGAAGTTTTCTCCATTGAGACCCACTGACTTGTTTCCTCAAAGTCTTCAGTCTTTGGAAGAAAAAACATAAAGAAATTTTCATCAGATGTAGTCTCAGGACCAATTGCATCAGAATCATCTAGGGAACTTACTCAAAATACAGATTTCTGGGTCCTCAACCAATCTGCCGAATCAGACCTTCTGGGGATAGGACCAGGGAATCTGCATTTAGAAATACTCTCCAAGTATTATACACAATAAAAAGTTTGAGAACCACTGGCATTTATAAGCCTTTTTCCAGTATATTTGTATCAAAATGAGGATGATCTAATTCTGATGAAATTCTGGACCAATGGGAATAAATGAATGCAGAGGTAAAACAGCATATTAAATCCTTCATGTATTTTTGTATTTAGGGTATTAATGCTTCTTTGACTGATAGGAGAAAAATTAAATGCACTAATTACTAAAGTCTGAAAGGTTGTTAAAAGACAGTTCTGAAAACAGGTTATTTTTCTTTATATTGAGGAAGGAAGACTTCTAGGTTTTGTCAAAAATGTCTGTTTTCATGATTTTGCGTTCTGGGCAAAGTATCTGAAATCTGCCTTCTCTGTGCATAAAATGAAATTCTCAGGAAAATAAATGCTTGATCAGAAATGCTAACAAGTTCCAGGTTCTATTTCATTCACAGTTAAACAAAAAGTTCCATATTGTCACAGAGGGTAAGAAGATAAAAAGTCAGATGAAGATATAGTTTACTTTCTCAGTTTGTATGTTTCCTTCTAACCCATGTTTTGATTCATTTGTGCTACCTCCAAACTTTCATTTATCAGCTTCAGAATGTTACTGAGTTCAGTTCATGAAGAAAAATGTTTATAAATTTAGAGATGAACGTTTAGTTTTGCTTGTGTGCGAGGTTACCTGTTTACTATGTGGTCAACGTGAAATGTAAACTAGGCAACTAAACTACCATGTTACTTTAAGACTAAGAAGAAAGAGCTAACAGACGATTTTTGGTATGAATACATGGAAAATATTCAACAAAACCAAAACTAAAATTAAAAATAAGACTCATACTAATTAAGATGGGCAAAGTCAGGAAATTCAGAATCTCTTTAGGTTGCCAGTTACACCTAACTATAGATAATAGTTCAAAACTCACATCGCATATCATATACACTTTCCGATGAAAGAATTAAGGTGACATTCAGTACGTTTCTATTCAGTTCATTTAATTCAGCTGACTTATTTCATTCAGTTGGATATACTAGTACTGATGTGGCCTTGTTGTTATAGACTCTGAAACATGAACTGGTGGAATTGGGAATAGAGATGGGTCTGAAGCTAATGCTAGGAATGACATCCTGTGGCTCATTTGTTTTGTTTCTGTTAAATACTTTTGTTTTTCTTTTCACAAAAGTTATAATATGCTCGCAGCCAAATATTCTCAGCATAAGAAAGTGTATAAAGGTCATCTTTAACCACTGTTTGCATTTGGTATATGCTACATATTTTCTCAGTATGAATGCACACTACCATTACACATGTATATTTATGTGTATATAATGGCATGTAATATGTATATGTGTGTACATATATGTCAGTACATTTCAAGTATGCTGATTAGTAAATTTTTCACCAAACAGTATTTTATAGACATCTGTTTTATATGCACATAATTATATGTAATTTATATCCCATTCTATTTGTTATTATACTTCTGCATGGTATTTTATAATTTGCATGTACCATAATATATTAAATGATTCCCTTATTGATGGGCATTAGGTTGTTTTCAGTGTTTCCACTTTTGTAATCAATATACTGTAACTCCTTGTCTGAGTGTTTTCTTAGGATAAATTCCTAGAAGTAGAATTGCTGGGTTAAAGGAAATGCCCATTTAAAAATTTGAGATATATTGTTAAGTTGTATTGTCCCCAGAAATGTGCCATTTAAAAATTTTTTTTTCAACGTTTTTTATTTATTTTTGGGACAGAGAGAGACAGAGCATGAATGGGGGAGGGGCAGAGAGAGAGGGAGACACAGAATCAGAATCAGGCTCCAGGCTCCGAGCCATCAGCCCAGAGCCTGACGCAGGGCTCGAACTCATGGACCGCGAGATCGTGACCTGGCTGAAGTCGGACGCTTAACTGACTGCGCCACTCAGGCGCCCCAAGAAATGTGCCATTTTATACTCTTACTAGCAATGTCTTGAGGATGGTAACTTTGGAACATTTGAACAATACTGGGTTGTCTTAGTCTCTTAAATCTTTGTAAGTATACCAGGTCAAACATGGGATTCTTGGGGTGCCCGGGTGGCTTATTCAGTTAAGCATCCAACTCATGGTTTCAGATCAGGTTATGATCTCACAGTTTGTGGGATAAAGCCCCATGTTGGACTTTGCACTGGCAGTGGGAGCCTGCTTGGGATTCTCTCTCTCCCTTTTTTCTCTGCCTCTGTCTCTGTCTCTCTCAAAATAAATAAATAAACATTAAAATGGGATTCTTACCTTAATCTTCATTTGTTTGATGTAGTTTCCAGAGACTCCTTGGAGCCTCTGTGTATTCTGGGGATTGGTGGGCTATGCAGTCAGACCCTGACTTGGCAGGTAGTGGCTGAAGTTCTTAAGACAAACAGGGAAGGCAATGATCTCACCTGATCACTAGATAGTTAATGAACGATGTCTTAAAGACACAAACCAGATTTGCTGGATGGAAAGTCACTTCTCCTTTTCCTTCCAAACCTTCTCTTTTAAGACCCAGTGTAAACAACTCTTTCTGCTTTTTTCCTTTGCAAAAATAATAGTGTATTTAGTCATGAGTCCAAGCTTAATGACTTGTCAAGAAGAGTCCAGATCTTTGAAATACTAATGAACTTATTTGCCTACCATAGGGCTATGGAGAGCCCTGACCTGATCCCAGGAATACCAAATCCGTCTTTCTAAAACTTGGGGGAGGGAGTAAGAGAGGAAGAGAAATCCCTCCATTCCTTCTTGAAGAGTCACTTTCTCTCTTCCTCTTTCACTGACTATCTCTATCTCTTCCTCCCTACCTCCTTCTTTCAATCTCTCTCAGTTCCAAAAAGGTCACTGGAATTTCTGACCCTTTGTTTTTTATCAGAAATCTCATTTTTCATTAGAGTTTGGTCTTGTGCTTCATAAGACTTAGAAGTTTAGGAAACATTTGACTCTTTTTTCCCCTTAAGTGTATTTATTTACTTAGAGCACACAAAAGTGCTCATGTGTAAGTGGCAGAGGAACAGAGAGAAAGGGAGAGAGAGAGAATCCCAAGCAGGCTCCCCGTTGTCAGCTGAGAGTCCGTTGTGGGGTTTGATCTCACAAATCATGAGATCATGACCTGAGCCAAAATTAAGAATCGGACATTTAACTGATTGAGCCACCCAGGCTCCCCAAAAACATTGGACTCTTAAGTGTTTACCACAGAACATTGAGATCCTGGTGGATAAATTTAAATTCATATATACATGGTCACTTTTGGTCTTGCCCCCAAACGATGAAGGATAAAATCCCCAGGTACGAACCACAGTGAACAAGAGTTTAACCTTTTACAACAAAACTATTATATTCAATAGTTATTAGAGTTTTAAACTTTGGTTTCCTGTAAAACAGAATTAGTTCTCTTCAACACCCTGTTGTTTTATTAACCTAATGTCACCTTCAAAATATCTTTTTTTTGTTTCATGCAGGCGTTCTTACACCGAATGAACCAGTGCGCCGCATCAAAAATTGACAAAAATGTAACAGAAGAAACAGTGAAGGTGAGGAGTTGCAGTTTGCCCTCAACACAAGCACACATTCTCCTCAGATAAGATTTTATCTGTGGGATGTTACTTGAGTGTTCTTCAGCTTACCGGTACCAGTAGAAGCTCTGTGCCAGGCACTTGTGTGGGCGACGCTGAGAAAAAGGGAAACGATGTCGGGAAAAGAAACAGAGGGTTATGATGATGACAAAGAAGATATGGAGAATTTTTTTTTTTTTTTTTTTTGCCAAGGCCTTAGGGCAGTTTGAAAAAAGGAAGGAAAACAAACCCAGACTGAGAACCTCAGAGTCCGTGAGAGGGAGGGAGCAGAGTTGTGTGTGTAAGAGGAAGGCAAGAGGTGGACAGATGCAACTTCCAGTCTCTGATCTCTAAAGAACAAATGATTTGGGTGGTTCATTGGTGCAGAAAAAGTTAGCATAATATCTTTGACTCAGAAACAAATGGATAAGAATTTCCTGTTAAGCTGCAGGGAAGGAAAATTATGAGGAGGTTTGTAAAGGGGGAGGAGATAAATGAAAATTAATTGTACTATTGTTATTACTCATTTAAGTTCTATAAATCATCATTGATGTTTATTTTTGGTGCTGATTTGCTGTTTTACTTTACTAAAAATAGAAAAAAATCCAAGGATTTTTTAGGCCCTTCCGAGTATTTTTTTCATAAATTAAATACTAACTTTCCAATTCTCCTCACCGTGGGAGTATTTTAGTTTGTGTGCTTTTGGTGGAAAGCAAAAGACAAGTGTCTGTATTATTCAGATGGCTTGAGGATGCTTTGTCTCTCGTATTGGGGAACTCCAGACAGAAGAAAAGGTTCAGGACCTGTGGCTCAGGGAGGTCAATAAGGTTGCCAGGTTCTCTGTAGCTCTTCACTTTGACATCCAGGTTATCAGCTTGGCCGTGGACTGGCTCCTCCCGCAGCTGCAAAATGACCCTGTAGCTGTCCCAGCTGTCACTTCCGGACACAGCACCTTGCCAGAGGGGGGAAAAGGGCGGTCCATTCCAGGATGCCTTTCTAGAGAGCAAAGAAACCCTTGTCCCACACAGCCTGCCAGCAAATCCGCCTGCACAATTTTACCTGCCGCCCATTTTCGCTAATAGGGTGGGGACTGTCCTGCTTGGATTTAGTCACTTAGGCTTTTCCTGAGAGCCAGGAATAGGTTCCTGATTCCCAGAGTTGTGTGGGGGTGGAGAGGATGTCCAGACAAAATTGGCACTCTGCTGACTGGCTTGCTATGCCCTAAAGTTTTCAGCTTGGAGATAGAATACTGTACTCTTACGGACTTGTGTGTTTTTTTGTTTTTTTTGTTTTGCTTGTTTGGTTTTTTTTTAGTTGTTTTTGTTTTTAACCTGCTTCACTATTGCACTTACATGTATTTGCAGATGCTGTTCTCAAACATTGAAGATATCCTTGCAGTACATAAGGAATTTTTAAAAGTCGTGGAAGAATGCCTACATCCAGAACCTAATGCTCAGCAAGAAGTGGGAACCTGCTTTCTTCACTTTGTAGGATAAATTTCTGTTTATTTTAAAAGCTCTTTCCCCCTAGATTTTAAGGTCTAGCGTTTGGCACAAGGGAATGTGGGAATTCAGCATTAGAAGCAAAATGTGACACCAAAAGTTTGGGGTCTTTTAAGGCCAATGAAATCTTCCACTTAGAGCCAGAAAGGGGTGAGGGCCTCACATCATCCATTTTATTCAGTGAAGAATAAACAGCCTTTTCTTTTCCCCAACAAGTTAGTTCTTCGCATGCTCTGTAGCTTTGAATTCTAATGAATATTCAGGCTGTTCATAATGAATGGATTTTTATGTTTCTCTCAAACATAGAGCATTTCCCTTTTGAGGCAGAAAATCCTTACTCTTATAATGGCGTGATGAGCCTTTTGTTAGTCAGAATGTTCCCGTTTTAATCGACTGGTGACAAACCTGCGGGTGGACAAACCTATTCACTCTAGGTACACATATGCCTGAATCTGAGTTTTTCTCAAGGATGGTTCCTCAGAAGGTTGTACTGAGCCGTACAGAAGAATAGCCAGTCAGTATTCTGGTGTTTCAAATCATACGTCATGATTGTGTGATCATTTCCATCCCTCTGGACACGGCAGTTGAAATTATTTGTGCAGTCTGTTTGCAAAGTAAAAAGTCACCTGAAAATGAAAATTGTTTTTAGAACTGAGGGCATTCATACTAAAAATAAAAATAGTACTGCTGTATATATATTCCACTGATGCTTATTTTCAGAATACCAATCTGAATCCATTTATGTATCAAAATGCTATATAATTAATGTTTTATTTAAAAATATCAAAGTGTTTTGTCAAAGAAATCAATTTTTGTTTATTTTGATGTCTTTTTTTTAAGTTTATTTATTTTTGAGAGAGAGAGAGAGAGAGCACAAGCAGAGAGAGGGAGAGAGAGAGAATCCCAAGCAGGTTCTGCACTGTCAGTGCAGAGCCCAACGTGGGAGTCGAGCCCACAGACCATGAGATCATGACCTGAACCGAAACCAAGAGTCAGATGCTTAACCAAGAGCCACCCAGATGCCCCAGTTTATGTTTGTTTTTATTTCTATTTAACCTTTGGGGAGCCTGGGTGGCTTAGTCAGTTAACCATCAGACTTCAGCTCAGGTCATGATTCACAGCTCGTCAGTTTGAGCCCCGTGTCAGTCTCTGTGCTGACAGCTCGGAGCCTGGAGCCTGCTTCGGATTCTGTGTCTGCTTCTCTCTCTGCCCTTCCCCCACTTGTGCTCTGTCTCTCTCTTTGTCAAAAATACATAAATATTAAAAAAACGTTTTTATTCCTATTTAACTTTTATAAAGGTAACCATATGTAGTTTCTAGATCTATATTTCTATATGTAGTGAGCAGACTCTGCATATTTTTTTTAATAATCAGGATATATTTCATAAAGATAATTATATTAAAAGGAGAAGCTCCTTGGACATAGCAAGATCAAGCTGTGCTTTCCTTGGGCATGACTGGAAACCACGCATGTTTGTGTCCACTTAATCCAGACTGTTCCTTTTCATGAAAGAATTCACATCTTCTGCCAGCTGGAGTATTTGCTCTTTCAGTCCAGTCCTGCACATGGGAATCTTGCACTCTGACATCCATTTCCTCAGTAACACACTATGAATCTGTCATCTGTGAATTTACTCAACTATTTCTGAAGCTTGTTTCATTCTGGGTCATATCATCTCTTGAAATAAGTAATTCAATACATTTTCTACTGGCTGTATAAAATAACACTCAGTGTTGCTTTCCAGATGCCTGTCTTTGAAATTTTAGAGGATATACTCCTATTCTAATATAGATCAACACATTTTCTGTGTCTTCCTCTTATTGGTACTGCTTTGATAGATACGAATCATGGCCACTTGGAGAAAAATATAGTGATGGAAGGATACTTAGGGATCATGATGGTGAAAAGACTCCCTTTTTGAAAGTATCCCTTTGTAGCAAATATGAAGGTTGTTTACACTTTTTTCTGCTTGACCACTTTCAGTGACAGCTCTAACCATTAGAAAATCTTTATGTTTTGCAACTATGTGGATGGAACTGGAGGGTATTATGCTAAGTGAAATTAGAGAAAAAAATCATATAACTTCACTCATATGAGGACTTTAAGAGACAAAACAGATGAACATAAGGGAAGGGAAACAAAAATAATATAAAAACAGGGAGGGGGACAAAACAGAAGAGACTCATAAATATGGAGAACAAACTGAGGGTTATGGGAGGGGATGTGGGAGGAGGGATGGGATAGATGGGTAAGCGGAACTAAGGAATCTACTCCTGAAATCATTGTTGCAGACTATATGCTAACTAATTTGGATGTAAATTAAAAAAAATTTTTTTAAAAAGACCAAAAAAAAAAAAAGAAAAAAATCTTTATGTTAATCTTGAATCTGCCTACCCACTGCCCATCAGTGCCCTTGCAGTTTCTACCCAGTGGTCCCAGTTTTATGTTTAGGGTTGTAAATCCTTTACAATAAAACAGCTATCTGAAAGTAGCTACCATTTCCTTACTATACTAACAAATACCTCTTTTTGAACTGACCTCTCATATGTAGTGTCTTCACAGTCCATCATCACTTGTTATCTTAGTCACCTGTTGCTGAGTATTTTCCTGTTTGTCTGTGTCCCTCTTAAACACGACTGTCCAGATTGGTGCATATGAACCACAGGGTACTACGTTTCTTTATTCCTATATAATCTGGCACATGCTTTTCCATCTATCCCAAAAGCTTCCTTCTCTCTCCCTGCCTGGGAATGAAGGATTCATCTCTCTGGATCTTGCACAGATACTATTTTTTTTTCTTTTTTAAAGCTATACCTGAGTCCTCTCAGTAAAGCTAAGTACTCTCTTCTCTGTAATTGCTACCATTTAGTTCATTTACTTCTTACTGCATACATCATATTGGAGTCTGGTTAATATAACCTATCCTTTTCCTTAGGCTATTCTTTATGGGTCAGAGAAAATCAATGAATAGAATGTATTTATATATACACACACAGTAGAGCTCCCAAAATATAGTAAACACTATAAGTTTGTTCATAAACATCACACAGAGTTAGTATCTTAAAATGGCTAATAAAATGACTCTAACTTATCCTTACTCGAATTCACAGAAAGACAAGTTTCGTATCTATGATGAATACTGTAGTAACCATGAGAAGGCCCAAAAATTGCTTCTTGAACTTAACAAAATAAGAACAATCCGCACATTTCTTTTGGTAAGTATATATTTAAGTGTTACCACATGCTGTGATTTGTTGATAGGCTCACTAAGAGCCAAGGGCTAGCACAAGTGTAGTATAAAAACTACTTGTGGGGCAATGCTTTAAACACATCCAGGCTAGGAGGCTAGAGTCCTTTGATAAACGTAAGAAGTGAGACTTGGCAGTAGCGTATGGATGGGAAAACGTTGATAATACCTTCTCCTGGTTGACTGTGAATTGTTTGTGAGAACCACAGGTTCCTAGCGAGGAAGACATTTATGCTAGAGTTCATCATTGCTTTTATATCCCTCAACTCTGTAGGGTTTCATTTACTTCTGCTAAGGGAGCTATAAGGGCAGTCACAGGAAGGAAACACATCATGGGTATGGTAGAAAAGACATTTAAAGATTGACTTTTCTCCTATGTGCATTCCTTATTCACTTTATTTAATTTCTTTACAATAGCACAAATAAATGCATATTTTGGCAACAATTTGGGCAACTTAATTGCCGGAGAGGAACTGTAAGTGTTCAATTCAGAAATATTCAGCAAATTGTAGAGTGGGGCATCTGTCCCATTACCCACTTTTAGAGATTCCCAACACCCCGGAAAGTCCCTCATGCCTGTTTACAGCCCATCTCCGCAACCACCATTAGCTCCAGGCAGTTACTCGTTTAATTTCCGTCTCCATAGATTTCCCTTTTCTAGATATTGCATATCAATGGAATCCTACAATGTAATGTTTTTTATACCTGGCTTCTTTTACCGAGTAAAATGCTTTTGAGATTCATCCTTGTTGAAGCATATATACATATTCCATTCATTTTTATTACTGAATGGTGTTCTGTTGTATGGATATACCATATTTTGTTTATCCACTTGCCAGTATGTGACCATTGGGTGAACAGATGACTGTGATTAATGATGGACCTTGAAGATACTACACGTGAGACATCATTTCAGAGAGAGATATTTGTTAGTATAGAAAAGCCAGGAAATTCAGTTTGGGCTATTGTAAACAATGCTGTTGTGAACATACATGTACAAGTCTTCGTCTGGATATTTTCATTCTCTTGGGTAGATGCTAAGAGTGGAATTGCTAGGTCATAGTAAGTTTATGTTTAACTTTAAGAAGCTGCCAAAGTGGCTGTGCCATATCCACCAGCAATGTATGAGAACTGCGGTTTCTGTCTTTGCCAATACATGGTATTACCAGTTCCAATGATAGCTGTGGTAGTGGATGTGTAGTTTATCTGAAGGTGATTTTTATTTGCATTTCTCTCATGACCAATGATATCAAGCATGCTTTCATGTTCTTGTTAGCAATCCACATATCCTGTTTGGTGAAATGCTTATTCAAATCTTATGTTCATTTTTAAGTTGAGATGTTTACCTTATATTGAGCTATAATTGTTTTTTATTTTGGATACAGCTCCTATATCTGATATGTAATTTGTAAATGTTTCTTACCAGTGTGGTTTGTTCATTTAAAAAATATAATCTTTTGAAAACCAAAAGTCTGACATTTTTTTGAAGTCCAACTTACTAAACTTTGTCCATATGAACATGTTTTTGTTATATTTGAGAAATCAGTATTCAGGTCTTATACTTACTTTGTTAAGTTTATTCCCAAGTATTTTACTCTTTTTGATGCTGTTGTGATTGGAATTGTCTTAATTTCATTTTTGGATTGTTCGTTGCTGCCACATAAACGTTTAACTGTTATTTAGTTTTGCTCTATGTATATTTTTGTATCTTATGGTTTAAAGTCATGTGTTAGTTCTAGTAGTTTTTTTTTTTTTTGTAGATTCTTTAAGATATTTTACATATCGGATCATGTCATCTGAGAGTAAAGACAGTTTTACTTTTCCTTTTCAATATGGATTCCCACCCCCCCCCAACCTGGCTTTTTGCACTGACTGGTTAGAACCAGTATATTGCTGAATAAAAGTGTTTAGAACAGATACTTCTGCCTTGTTTCTGATTATAGGGGGAAATCATTCAGTTTTTCATCATTAAGTATGTTAGCTGTAGGTTTCTTCATAGATGTCCTTCTCAGGGTGAGGAAGTTCCATTATATTCATAGTTGGTTGAGAGTTTTTTATTGTGACCTTTTTGCCTTTTCTAATACAGGTGTTTAAAGCTAAGAATTTTGCCCTGTACACTGCTTTAGTTTGATTCCATAAATTTTGACACGTGTTTTTATTACTCAGTTTTTGAAAATGTCTAGTTTCCTTTGTAATATCTTTAGTCTTTTTTAAGTTTTCTAAAAATTTTATTTATTCTTGAGAGAGAGAAAGCATGCGAACATATGAACAGGGGAGGGGCAGAGAGAGAGGGAGAAGGAGAACCCAAGCAGGCTCTGCACTGTCAGTGAGGAGTCTGTGGCTGGGGCTTGAACTCCCGAGCCGTGAGATCATGACCTGGCTTAACTGACTGAGCCACCCAGGCATCCCTAGTCTGTTCTTTATTTAGAAGTTTGTCTTGGGGGGTAATTCTGCATGGAACTTGTGTTTCTGCACATTTTCTGAGCAGTGGAACTGACTGCCTTTGTTTGGGCCTATCTTTTAAAAGATGTTTGTACCATGAACAACCACAGAAGGTAGAGATATTCTCTTTGTCCTCAGCAGTGGGCAGTGATGCCTGCTGCCATCATAAGAGATGCATGTTTCATAGCCTGAGGTCTCCCCCTCCTGTTATACATGTGCATGGGTCATCTGGTCTTCTTTGTCTTGCATGTGGGAGCTGGGGCTTGGGAAACTGGCCCCAAAATAGTGATTCTCTGGCTCCTGGTATTGTTGTAAAGAAGAAAAAAAAAAGGTCCTATATCCCTGTCCTAGGAGTTTTATGTGTTCTTCTAGCATCCATAAATATGTGGCAAGTTAACTTTTTAGCTTGCAGCTAGGGTAAAATCTTAGAATCATCACAGTTTTACCATTCTGTTATTCTATTTCCCAGTATGGGAATTTTTCAAATATCTTCCTGTAGTTGATTTTTTTAAATTTAATTCCATTCTGGTTAGAGAACATACTTAAACCATTTAAATCCTTTTAAATTCATGAAGACATTTTTATAGCTTAGCATATGGTCTGTCCTGGAATTTCTTTTTTTCTCTGTATGTTCCATGTGTGCTTAAAAATGGCATATTCTGCTGCTGTTGGGTGGAATGTTCTATAAGTGTTAGGTCATTTGGGGCGCCTGGGTGACTCAGTCAGTTAAGTGTCATCCAACTTCGGCTCAGGTCATGATCTCATGGTTCATGAGTTCGAGCCCCGTATCGGGCTCTCTGCTGTCAGCACAGACCCTGGAGCCTGCTTCAGATTCTGTGCCTCTCTCTTTCTCTGCTCCTCCCCACTCATGCTTTGTCTCTCTTCCACTCTCAAAAATAAATAAACATTAAGAAAATTTTAAATGTTAGGTCATTTATGTTTGTAGCCCTTTCCTTTAGGTATTCAGTCAGTTACTGAGAGTGGGATATTGAAATCTACGGGTATAATTATTAAATTGTCTATTTTCCTTTCAATTATGTCAGTTTCTGTTTTATATGTTTTGGGGCCCTGTTTTTAAATATGTATTCATTTAAAGTGCTTGCATTTGTATTTCTACTTATCATAAAATGTTTTTCTTTGTCCCTAGCGGTATTTCTTTTATTAAAATCTTGGGGCGCCTGGGTGGCGCAGTCGGTTAAGCGTCCGACTTCAGCCAGGTCACGATCTCGCGGTCCGTGAGTTCGAGCCCCGCGTCAGGCTCTGGGCTGATGGCTCAGAGCCTGGAGCCTGTTTCCGGTTCTGTGTCTCCCTCTCTCTCTGCCCCTCCCCCGTTCATGCTCTGTTTCTCTCTGTCCCAAAAATAAATAAACGTTGAAAAAAAAATCTATTTTGCCTGATATTATTATAGCCATGACAGCTCTCATACTGTTTGTATGTTATATCTTCTTCCATTATTTCACTTAACAAGATATTTGTGTCTTTAAATCAAAAACATGCCTCTGAGAAACAGTATATGGTCAGATCTTGCTTTTTTATCCAGTCTGACAATCTCTGCCTTTTGATTGGAGATGTTCAGTTCATTGACCTTCAGTGTAATTATTGATATTATTTGTTGATATGTACCATTTTATTGTTTTTTCTATATGTGTGGTTTTGTTATCGTTCCTTTGTTCCTCTTTTACCTTCCTTGGTATACGGTTTTACTTCCTTTGTTGGCTTTTTTAAACTACATTTTTTAAGTTTTTTAGCAGGGAAGTGATTGCTCTTACAACAATATGTTCTCACAAATCGTAATTTATCAAGTCTATTTCCTAAAGTTGGTTATTTTTGTTTTGTTTTGTTTTTAGTAACTTTCCTTGACTTAATTTGAGAACCTGTGACTGTTTTGTGACTCTTGACTGTGCAGCTGATATCTCTACCCAGTTTTATGTCTTATAAGTTAGCCGTTCTTTTTAGGAGTCCTATGCCACTGAAATCTTAGGGCTCTTTATAAAGTGTTAGAACTCTGCTATCTTACTAAATCCATTCTGTTCTCAGCGCAGTTGACTCTTTGTTCACATTGGTCTAGTTTATTGTTTGAATTGTGTCAAGCCACACCAGAAAATTCTCAAGAGTTTTGGTTTTAGATGATTCTACAGCCATAGTTTGGTAGGAAACCTGACTTTTTTATAATTCTTGCCCTGGCACTGAGTGGCCACTAATTATCTGAATGACTTTAGGAAATTCATTACATCACTGGTGTCATGTTCCATATCCATAAAATGAGGATAATAGTAATTATCCTTTGAAAAACAGGTAAGAGTTTACAGATTTGTTGATGGTATTATCTGGGGCACTTGAATATGCTTCCACCTCAGTAAGTTTTCATGATCAGGGAAATCTCTGGGAGCTCATTTAGGAGACATTCTTTGTGTATACGTTAGAAGAGAGCTGGCTTTCATAAGCCAGTCTAAAGTGGCAACCAACCCCTGCTATTATGAAGACAGTTCCTAATCCGTACAGTACAAACAGACAAGGAAATAAAAGTGCGTTAGGCAGTCATGAGTTTCTTAAGGTACTTCAACTCAGAGCTAGGAAAAGGGGGTGGCCACATTTATAGGAATGCTAACTCCTACTGGAATACTGACATCACTGGAAATCTAGTGAGATGTACATAGTTGTGTTTCATACAATTGCTCTGGGGACAATGTCATGCAGAGTTGGAAAGAATATTTTGATAAACTGATTGTAATAGGGGATGAAGCCCCTCAAAGAGCATGCTTGAGTCAGAACACTTATTTACTGTTCTGACTTCTAAAGTGTCTGGGGGAAGTTAAAGTCATGGCATTACTTGTGCTGACTTGAATACACAAATTGGAGCTAAAGCCAAGTTTTTCATGACAGCGGGCAGGGAGTTCTGCTGTTACCCTCAGTCTTTCCTTTTCATCCTTTCCTGCTCGGCACTTGGTCTGTCTTCTCGATGAATACAGGACAGTAGTTTTAAAATGGTAGTATAAAGGTAGCTAAATGATAATAGATATTTGAGGGGCCCTTTTCTCCCTTCATTACATATTTATGCCTGTTTTCTCTATGCCAGTTACTCTGATAGCCACTGCAGAAACAGGTTTTGGCATCAATTTCAAATCTTTTTTTTTTCTTTTGGTATTGATACTTAAACCACTAAATAAAGACCAGATGCTTAAGAGGCTATAGGCTTTTTTTTTTTTTAAATCAGAGTTGATTTCCTCTTCCCTTTCATCTTTCTCTGATTGCTAATTTTGAGAATGTCTCCATTCCTCTTGCCTCTCTGGAGATCATATCTGACCTCCTCTGCGACTGGCTGGCCAGTGTCATTGGTGAGGTAGTATAGCTAACAGTGACTTAGCAATCACTGGTTGAAACATGCCAAGTTTACAGACAGGAAAACTAGCATTCTGAAATCAGCCCAAGTTACGTCACTAGTCAGTGGCAGAGCATGTGTAGAACCGAGTTGTCTCTAGGCCTGCTCTTTACAACACAACACCACACCATGACTCAACTACAACACAACTCCCTTTATAAGCAGGATTGATCTCTATGTATACTTGTGTCTGTCTACCTATTATTTATTTACCCATCAATCCATTCATCCCTCCATCCATCCATTCATCCACCCATCCACTCACCCATCCATCCATTCCTTCATTCCTCCATGTCTATCCTATTTCTTTGTCTTCAGACTTCATACTCAGAAAAATATATATAAATTAATTTCCAAGATATGTATTCAAAACACATTTTGGTTTCTATAACCAATATGAAATGTGAAGTATTTGTTTTTGTCTTCTGTAAATGTTATTTGTGATTGCATGGGCTCATCTCTGAGAAAGAAGCTATGTAGAGATAAGCTTTGACAAAGTTTCAGCAGAAAATTTTATGATAGAAGATCGTGTCACAGCTTTGACTTTAAAAAGTGTAATTAATTGTTTTTATTTCCACTTCAGAACTGTATGCTACTTGGAGGACGGAAGAACACAGATGTTCCCCTGGAAGGATATTTAGTAACACCGATACAAAGAATTTGCAAGTATCCTCTCCTTTTGAAGGTATTTTATGTGTTTATTTCACTGTAGAATTTTCCTTGTATCTGCATATTTTGCAGATGGTATTTAAAAGGTTTTTCTTTTAAATAATCTGACTTTTGTTTTCTTTTCTTTTTTTTTTTTTTTTTTTTGAGACCAAGCACATGAGTGGAGGGATAAGGGCAGAGGGAGAGAGAGAGAGAGAGAAAGAGAGAGAGAGAGAGAGAGGGAGAGAGAGAGAATCTCAAACAGGCTCCATGCCCAGTGTGGAGCCCAATACGGGGCTCAATCTCAAAACTTAGATCATGACCTGAGCCAAAATCAAGAGTTGGGCACTCAACTGACTGAGCCATGCAGGCACCCCTAAATAATCTGTACTTTCTAAAGAAAAGGCAGATCATAGTTATTGGGGGAAAATGGCTATTTTGTCACATATATATGGAGTAGGAAACAGATCTTTTGGCAAAAGAGACTTTGTAGACTACTTTATAGACTTTGCTCCTTGTAGAAAATATATTTGTTTGAGTTTTATTTAGAGTTAATGCATTAGTTTCAAGATAATCCATTAAGTACCTTATGACCAGTTTATATAGCACTTTATGTACAGGGTTCTTTATCTTAAGTAAATCCACTGTGGGCATATGATTTGATAGTCCCTAAAAATGGTGACTTCTTGATACTAATGAAGTTAAAGTCAAAGTTACATAATTTCAGAGCTTGGTATTTAAATCTATATTACAGGGAATGGTGTGGGTCACATGGGACAATAAATGATAGGAATGACAGTGATAAGCAAACACTACCTCTGGAAGATAGGACATGCCCCATTAATGGTTGTAGGTCCATTGCCTCATTATAATGACCCAAAGTTTTATTCTGAAAAACATACTATAATGTCCTAATTATTTGTAGTATTAAAGCATGTGAATAGATTTGTATGGCAATTCTGAAAATGATGCTTTTGGAGCTATAACATCAGGAACTACAACTACAACATCAGGATGCAGTTTGGGATGGTGGTTGAGCACATGAGTTCTGAGTTCAAATCCTAAGTATTCTGCTTACTAGCTGTGTACTGAACACATAATCTAACCTCTTAAAGCCTTGGGTTTTTATTTATGAAATAGGAATAATTATGATGAAATTATAGCATCTATCTACAAGAATGTGTATATGGATATGTGTATCCATATATTGTGTATACATATATATGCATATCGAAAAGGGATTACATAATAACAATAATTGAACTATTTTAGGCAAATCATTTAACACAGTATGTATTCCATATATATTAACTATTACTACTCATATATATTTGTTTCTGATTTATTTTAATATATTAATCACTACTTGCTATCTAAATTTTAAAAATACTCCAAAATGCTATGCATATATTAACTGGTATTCTTATTGATTAACTCTTTGAGAAATAAATGTAAGGAATTTTAACTAAAAATACATTTTTAAAATTTATTTATTTTGAGAGAGAGAGAGAGAGAGAGAGAGAGAGAGAGAGAGAGAGAATCCCAAGCAGGCTCCATGCCATCAGCATAGAGCCCAATGTGGGGCTTGATCTCATAAACTGTGAGATCATGACCTGAGCCAAAATCAAGAGTTGGATGCTTAGCCAATTGAGCCACCTTGGTGTCCCTAAAAATAACTTTTTTTAAACTACAACTTCTGTTAGTTGCATAAATTGGGGTTTTGTGTACAATTTCTTTGAAAACAATTTCTCCTTATAGAAAAACAAAGTCAATTGAAGTTGCTCAATGAAGCCCTAGAGAGAAGGTAACATGGGATCTCCAGTTATGCAGAGTTTTGGTGTGGTCCTCAGAAGGGGGGAGGATTGGTGCAAAGGTGACTTATCTTTGTGAGAGTCCTTTTAAATGCCTATTGTGGTGACCCAGATCACTTCAGCTATCCCTGGACCTGGCTTTGGAATCGTAGGCATTTGTTTAAGAGTCAGAAGGGATAGTGATATTAAGAGAAATACGCCATGCCAAGTAGTTGTTCTAAATCACTTCTGGTTAGGGATGGCTGCTGGTTAGGGTTGGTTGATCTGACCTCTCAAAAGATGGAATCATGGACACATACTTGCTTAGGAAGATAAATAACTCACGGTACCTTCAAGGAGTGAAAAGATGTCATGTTTCCCCTCCTTTGGATGATTGTCTTCGCAAAGTAACGTGAAGAACTATTTACTTGTATAGTAGCTATGTTGGTGTTGATGGTTTTCTTTGTTGTACTATTGTTCTGATAATCTCTTTGATTTTGGATGATTTTATTTACTCAGAAAGACATTAGGGATTAGGCTGTGTGTTAAAGAAAAGATATATTGGTCTTATTTGTGGAACTTGAAATCAGCACAAGGCTCATGGAAAGTCACTGACAGAGATTATTACTAGTCATTCATCTTGCTCTTTTACATTATCTAAATTCTCAGTTCCACAGGTACTCATTGGACACAGTTGCATGGGGCCCCAAATCATAGCCTGCGGACTGACTTGACCACTTCACAAAATTTACAAATACTTCTGCACTTTAGAATTTCTAGAGAAGCCAGCATGTCTCTTCCATGGATTTGTGTTCCAGCATAACTTTTAAAATCTTGTCTTGGGAGTGATGTAATGTGTATTCTTTTGGTGCTAGCTCTGCAGAACAGAGTGTGAACATATTGAATGCAGGGTCAAAGTTTATGGCAAAATTTTCAACAATAACAGACCCCAGGAGAATATAACAACTGCATACTTTCCCACTGTATGTTAAGAATTAAGAGAATTCTTTTAAAAGACTTGCCTTAGGATTTCTGTAATTGTGTTAGTTAGTTACATGATGATGGCAACTGTAGTAAAGAAACAAATGACTAATTAAAAAGCAATGTGGTTACAACTGTCTAGACAGTGGGTGAAGATGTTTAATTTTGTGCTCCTAAAAAACAAACAAGACCTTTTAATATATTTAAAAGATTAAAGATTACTCTTGTTCTGATATCCTGAATGGAAAAAAACCATAAAATGCCAAAAAATCCCAAAAAACAAAAACAAAAAGAAAATTATCGAGAGGCATATGGCAATTCATTCATTATAGAGAATGAACCCAAGTTATTGGTGAAAACAGCATAAATTTCCCCTTTAATGATGGAGTATTGTGGAATTTACACATCATTTATTTTGCTGGAGTGTAAGACATTATTTAAAATTTTTGCTTTATGTATAGCATGTTTTTATAGCTTCTCAAAAATTTATTAGAAAATAAGGCATTTAAATTATTTTTGAAAATTTGGGCTTACTATTCTGTTAAAGACTTGAGGAAAATATGTAAAGTTATATTTCTGGTTGGAGCAGAGGTCAAACTTATAACAACATGTCATGCTGCAGGTGAGATATTTGACAGTTTGAAAGGAGAAGTCTAATTTAGTTTTTAAAGACAATAATTTTAAGGAAAAAATTAAAACCACTGCCAAATGTGTATTAGGGGTAATGCACATTCATTGACTCAACCTTTTATTTTTGATCTTAATCCTAGTGGAGTTTGTGATGTCACTTCTGAAAGTGGCTCTCACGATCTTTGCAGTTTTCATTTCCTGGTCAGTCTGAACCTGCTGTACCAGAAAGCAGAAGATCAAAGGGCGATTTGTTTTTTGTGTATAAACAGGAGTTGCTGAAGCGGACTCCAAGGAAACACAGTGACTACGCAGCAGTAATGGAAGCCCTCCAAGCCATGAAAGCCGTCTGTTCCAACATAAACGAGGCCAAGAGGCAGATGGAGAAGTTAGAAGTTTTGGAGGAGTGGCAGTCTCACATTGAAGGCTGGGAGGTACATTCACTCTACTCAACAATGGAGCTTAAAATAGTTTTGTTATGTCTTAATGCTGTGAATAGAATTGTTGACATTGGATTGAACCATAAATGGTCATTTTCACAGATAATGCCAGAGGGCTGTAACCATTTCTGAAAAGTGCTGTCATTATTATTTTTAAATATCCATAAAGCGGCAGTTAATTGACTTAGTGACAGCCTGAAAGCTTTGTGATAGAGCCACCCAACACTGTGTGGGTTATAAGCTTTGGTATTTCAGTATTTGTGCATCTCGATTATCCTTTTTCCTGACTGCCTTTGGCCAACAAGTACATAGCTTGAATCCTGGAGAGAGTTAAGAAGGGGGTTCTGCTCCATACGTGTTCTGTGATACTGTTATTTTCAGATTCTAAATTAGGTGTATGGTGATGGATTTCATTGTAAGCCCACTTAATCTCTCTAAACTTGAATTTCCTCATTTCTTTTTTTTTTTTTTTTTTTTAATTTTTTTTTTTTCAACGTTTATTTATTTTTGGGACAGAGAGAGACAGAGCATGAACGGGGGAGGGGCAGAGAGAGAGGGAGACACAGAATCGGAAACAGGCTCCAGGCTCTGGGCCATCAGCCCAGAGCCCGACGCGGGGCTCGAACTCACGGACCGCGAGATCGTGACCTGGCTGAAGTCGGACGCTTAACCGACTGCGCCACCCAGGCGCCCCGAATTTCCTCATTTCTAAAATGAAAGAACTATTATGTGATTTTTAAGGTCCACTGAAGACAAAAAGTTTTACAGATTTATGATTAATTAGAGAAAGATTTTTTTAGATGATAAAAAGGCAAAAGAGTGATATTCAGAATCTGTAATACGTTTTCATCTATAGTAACTTTGAATCCCCATCATTTCATGGGGTTGGAGCCCCGTATTATTTTAGTGCCGTATAAAGAATAAACTAAAATTTTGTCTTTAAATTGCCTTAATTGAGATGAGCATGAGCTTTCTTTCAACTAGTATAATTTGTTATTATAAAGTAAGCAATTAGTATAATTTTTAAAGGCATAAAGTAGATTTAAAATGTTTCCAGTCAAATACTGTATTACACAAATTTCAGTACATTGCTTTTTATCTTTAAGGCTTTATAATTGACTGGTTTGTTTCGTATCTTCAATATGTTGATTTCCGTTTAGATCTAAAATTATGTCTATTCAGATTTGCCAGGAAGCCTCAAACAGTGACCTCTGGGAATTCTCTTATTTATCCACTTTTCACCATGAAACTTTTCAAATGCTAGCTGAGATTTAATCTTTCTCCTCATCTGTATTCTTTCATTTCAAGTGTCCAGGGTGACCTCCCGTGTCAGCATGAATGCTACTTATTTCAGTCAATTAAAATGGTTGTGTGTTTTAGTGTTGATTCATGATGATAATTCCTTTCCTGGGGAGCGGTTGTCCTGCTGGGATGAGAAAAATGGACTGAAGTTTACTTTTGTCATTCTGTTGTCAATTGAGCATTGGAAGAAAAACTGAACTTGCTTTGAATTGGAGGGTTTCTCATTGCTATCTGCCAGGCCTTTTACCAAAACAAAACTTCACAGATTCTTCTTGGTACTCTAGGGAAATGGAATCTGTCATTTTTTCTCTCCTCATGTATATCCTAAAAATTGAGTCTACTGCAGGAATAAGAGATTCCTGAAAAAGCATTGATATTTCTTGCACTGAACATGCAAGTTGCTCAAAGGAAGAATATGTGTGGACGATAATGTGTCATATACAGCCCATAGCAGTGGGTGCCTCAGTGTCACCAGCCTTGCTATATTTATAACAAACAGTTGGAGTGTAAGAAGGAAATGGGGCATCAGGACAGAAAACAGGCTGCAGGAAATCAGAAATGACTACAGTTCCAGCACGCACAGAGGAGATAATACGAATGTTGGGTCCCTAAGAGGGCAGCAACATAAATTCTACTGGAGCAGAATTTGAAAATGATTTCGTAAGACACAGCCATAGGTGCTTTGGGAGGTTTTGGGGTCTTGAGGGAATGCACGCTGGAGGAAGGCACAGCCAACTGGTTGGCAACTTGTGATCAGAACCTGATTCCCCATCTCAGTCCACCACCTTGGAGAGAGTGGGAAAGTTGTCATAGTACTCAAGTCTGGTTCCTTCCAGGAAGTTTAGGAGAAACTGCAGGTAGGATTCCCAAGGTAACACAGGACAAAGGGACACAATTGTGCAGGATGAATGCAGGTTCTGGGAGGGAAGGGGAATGGTTAAAGAGCTTTCTCTGAATTGCAAACAAGGATTACTGCTCAGCTTGCAGACAGCTTTGTGTTTGTTTCGAGTGGCTCTAGTGGGGTTAGGACAGGGCCAAGGGCAGATGTCAGGTGGCATGTCAACTAGAGAACACAGAGATCCTTAAAGAGCTTTTGAGGTGAAGAGCCTTGAGCTGAAGTTGGGAAACCTGTCCAGCTCCTTCCCTGAGCTTCCTCAGGTCTTTTAGGACCACCTTAGAGATGCCACTCTTTCTCTAGTGACCAAAATTTCTTGAATGGACTCCGAGTCTGATACACCATGAGTTTGCACTATTTCCACTTGAGGTGGATTATTTATTTCAAATAAGTCACTTAATTTTCCAGGGTCTTATTTTCCCATTAATCAAACGAAGGCTTTTTATAGTAAAATCTGTCAGGTATCTTGCCTATCTAGTATTTTGCATTATAAATTATCATTACATTCCTTTATGTTAGGCAAATAAGTGATTGAAATTTATGACTCCCAAATCAGATGACAGAGTGAAAAGGCCTGGTTGTTGTTCACTGTTAGACTGGACTCTAACCCTTGGTTTGGGGATAATGCATCAAACCTCTCATGAGAGAGGTTAGTGCAGTGTGGGTTAGTGCAAGAGTCAAATGAAATAAGTGGAAGCGCTTTGACTACTGTAAAATGCTATGCAAATAAGTAGTATTTTAAAGCTCTGGTTCAGTGGTAGGGTTTTACCCTTGAGAAATTCCCGTTTGTCTAATATATGCACCTGTCTACTGAAGGTGTTATATCACTCCAGTTAAGGTTAGATAGTTCCAAGCAACAGAAACTAAAAGAAAAATTAATTTAAAGGATATGGGGTCATTCACAGGATCAAAAGAAAAGCTATATTCTCAAGGGTGTCTAGGTAGCCAGAGCTGTCAGGCAGGACCTTCAGTGCCTTAGCTAAAATGGATAGGCTCTAATAATTTTTTCCACCCTTATATTATGTCACTCAAGATTCAAGATCAAGATCTAGGATTCCTCTAACTTGCCTGGCTAAATTTGCTTAGGGGAGGACAGAGGTCCTTGATTGCCAGTCACCCACTTTACTTTTGAGGAAATGCTGATCTTCCATTGTATGCAATCTTGGTGAGTCTTAAATAGTTTGCTGAGGTATTATAATCCCCATTACACAGATTTTCAAAATGAGGGCTATATAACTTACTCAAGTTCTTATGACTCACGGATGGCAAAGTTTAGTACGAAAATAAACAGACTGGTTCTAAAGCCTATATTCCTTGTCACCATGTAATATTATTTATACCCATCAGATAAAAATGTAGCTAATTTGTGGGGCACCTGGGTGGCTCAGTTGGTTAAGCATCGGACTCCTGATTGTAGCTCAGGTCATGATCTCACAGTTCATGGGATTGAGCCCCATGTTGGGCTCTGTGCTGACAGTGTGGAGCCTGTTTGGGATTCTCTCTCTCCTTCTCTCTCCGTCTCTGCCCAGCTCATGCTCTCTCTCACTCTCTCTCAAAATAATTAAATAAACATTACACAAAATTTGTTTTAAAAAATTAAAATTATTATCTAGATTAAGTTGGTTGCTTGCCCTTTAAAAATAAATTGATTGTATGGGGCACCTGGGTGGCTCAGTTTGCTGAGCATCCAACTTCAGCTCAGGTCATGATCTCCTGGTTTCGTAAATTTGAGCCCCACATCTGGCTTGCTGCTGTCAGTGCAGAGCCCGCTTTGGATTTTCTGTCCCCCTGTCTCTTTGCCCCAACCCTGCTCTCTTTCTCTCTCTCTCACACACACATACACACACAGTCTCTCTTTTTGTCAAAAATAAACATTAAAAATTTTTTAAGTAAATTGATTATAAAAATTAGGTTTTTGTCAGCATTTATGTAGTGACAGACACCACAGAAGATCTGTGGGTTAATTGTTCATATTTAATTGCCTTTTATTAGCATAATTTATTATATCTCAGTTTTATGTCTTATCCTACATTCAAAACATTCTACAGGATATTCTACTGAAAGTAATTGTAGGACAGTGATTAGTGTGGTTGGGAAGGAAGTTTATTAGCTGTTTAAGCAGAGTCACTGATTCATTCCATAGAACAGAACCGTTCTCGATGTTGGTGGGCTTTTTGACTGACTGATAGTGTAATGATCACTGTAATCTTTGGAGTCAAAATGGACTTTGTCAACAAGGGAGTATCAATCAGCATTATGTCATTTGGTAGTTTAGCTTTACATTCTTCATAGGCCTGTTTGGGATAGATCTCTTAAATCTGAAAAAAATATATATTAAAAGATAAGGGGGAGAATTATTAATATATGAAGGTGTTGGGAAAAATAAGATCAAAATAATTATTGTGTTTTAGGAAGTAAAAACAATCAGAATAGAAATTTGACACCTCTTGATTACCTTTTTACATGGAGAAATATAATGGTACAAGACCATTTTAAAATCACCTGTTGCTGCTTTACGTTTGACTAAGTTTGTGTCTGACAGTGTATTGACTTCAAGTCATGTTCTCTTATTTCATGAGTGTGAGTCTAACAGAGGTTGTGATGAGACCTGTTTCTTTCATCTTCTCTGTAAGGTGATTTAGTGGATACACATTTGTCTACTGTCTTGAAGCAGACTTGATTCTTAAGGATAAGTGGTTTGGGAAAAAGACCATTGAAAGTGAATCTATGTAGAAAGGGGAGCAGAATTTCCTAAGTGGGAGTGGGGGGGACGTCTGATTGGGACTTCATTTTGGTTAAATGAAAATTTATGTTATTAATTTGTTTTATCTAATATATATGACATAATTTGGGTAATAACTTCAGTTAATAAACTGTATCTCAGAAAGAGTGAATCAAATGCTGACTCTTGAGGGGTGGGAGGATACATCTTACGACATTATGTGATAACATGATGTGATAGTCTTCACTTAATGTTTAACTTTTCTAGTATTTTTAAAAGAGTTTTTGAAAGAATATTCAAATGCTTCATTAATTTTCTCAAGACACTCCTTTGATGTTGAAACCATTCTCTTTTGAAACACCCATCTAGTTGTCATTCTTGTCACTTTTCTTTTCTTCCACCATGAATGGGTCTAGCTCTGCTAAATTATCATCTGTCAGTGCTTTGCATATGATTGGGGAAGTTTCAAGCCCTCCTGTCATCTTTCATCTTTGCTAAGTTTATGCCCTTCTCTCTGCAGTCTGTGTTTTTCTGATACTGACATTCAACATTTAGTTGACAAGATGAATGAGGTAGACTCTGGTGTTAAGCAGGGAGAGCCGATGATTGGGTCAGATAATTATGAATAGTTTCATTTTATAATGGTTTTTGCCACCTCATTGCTGCAAAGAATCAGTAATGAACCCTTATATAACATATTAAGAGAACTTGTTAACATGAAAAGATTTATGCTTTCAAATGGTCCAGATATGGTTTAGTGATGATATTTTTATTGCGTTTATTCAGAGGATAGGGATTGTTTTATTATTGCAGTGTTTCATAAGTCATGATTTTAATGTTTGAAGAAACACTAGCAATTAGAAAAGGAGCCATAAAATAAATGTACGTGCTTCTGTCTTTTCTGGCTGTTGTCATTTTCTGAAAGCATACTTTGGCATCTAACAAGTGCCCACCTATGAAAATTCATCCTATTTACACATCAAATTTTTTAATGGTGCTTTGACATTTAATAGTTTTTCATGTATGCTGGCTATCTAATTGACAGCTGATTATATACCTCAAATTGTAGAATCAAAATTATTCAACTTTTAACACATTAGATTCTGAATTGTTATTATTTTCTTGCTGGTTCTTGTACCATGAGGCACACACGTTGAGAAGGGGAGCCATTGGTGAGCAATGTTGCGGACACAGACTGCCTCCAGGTCCTGCTCTTAATGACTTAGGTCATTGTTTGCTCTATCCGTTTCAGACTGATCTCTTCACCATATTGGAAAGTGGTATTTAAATAGTGTACTCCATCAAGTTGACACTGAAGAATGATTGAAGCCTAAAACCACAACATGGAATGAACTATATAATTAATTATAAACATACATAATCATAAATATACAGCTCTCCCTGATAATCATCACTGTTAACTCACACCAACTCGCATTTTATTAATGTGTGGTGATTGCAGTGATCACACTGCATTTAATTCTGTGTTTACATATCTGTTTCTTCCACTAGTATATGGACTTCTTGGGAACAGAGGTCATGTGTCAAGCTCTGAGTTTCCAGCATCTAGGGCAGTGTCTGATCCATAGTGGGTTGGGTGGTAATTAAATGCAGATATAATTATATGATAGTTATGTATTCATTATCAGTGGCTTCTCACTATTTTTTAATACTTTTGGCCCTTTTGGATAGTGGCAGTGATTCTGACCTGGTTCTGTTATTTGTTTCATTTTTATGCTACTTTGATGATCTCTTATCCTCTTTAGCATCCAGTTTTGGCTTATGGTTCTCAAATGTATACCATGGGGGAGTTTTTACTTCCTCATATTAGAGTTGAGCACTGTAGAGTTATTTGAAATTCAGTCTTTGTGAAGGGGTTTCCATAGTGCAGGTTCTGTTTCTTTTGTCTAAGGGCAGATGCGGGTGGGCTTCCCTCACTGTATTTCACCTTTGCGCTGTTGGGGGCCATGGTGAAGGACAAAGGATGAGGTAAGTTACCACAGGTTGGAGTAGAAAGAGAGAAGCTTTTGGAATGAGAAGGACGAGATGAGTAGACTCCCACCCCTGGTCACAGTTATTCATTTATGGTTACTTCTCACCTTGAACCGTCAGCCACCTTTCCTTTCCTGATCTAATAAAAGCAGTCAGGGTTAGAACCATCCATGTAACTTCATTGCTAGGGTTTTGCTGTATTTAATTCTATAGACACAATTCATCAAAAGCATGATTTTACATGACAAATGTAGCTTCCTAAGTAGAAATGCACATTAAAAACGCTAAATCATCTAGATGATAAAAGTACATTATTTTGGTTAGTTTTTTTTAAGGGATTGCTAAGACAACAGAACTCTGAATAGTATGAGTAAACACATTATTTAAAAGTGTCTGCATTAATTTCTACATATACATATTATAATATGTGTAATGGCTTTAAAGTAGTTCAAATTAATGATTTATGCAAGCCCTCTTACTTTTTAAAAATAATTCTTTTACACCTTACCTCTCAAATATTAGTTTATGACTGTGATATAGCACTGTACTGTTAAAGTAGCTTATTTTCATGGGCGGTACTTTTTTCACAGTCACATGAAATTCAGTCTTTGTAACAGTATTTCTATAGTTAGATTTTTTCAGCTTTTTTTCACAATAAAATAATTTTCTGCCTTCAAACATCTATCTACATGATGACCTATGAAACAGTGTACAAAGCTGATTTAATTAAGTGTACATCTTTCCCACCCTCCCTCCCCGTTCATTCCTTCTTTCGTCCCTTCCTCCTCTCCTCCCTTCCTCCCTTCCTCCCTTCCTCCCCTTCTCCCCTTCTCTCTCTCTCTCTCTCTCTCTCTCTCTCTCTCTGTCTTTGTAAAACTTCAGGAACAGAGAAGCCAACTTGCTACAGATTGATACCAGGAGAAAAGTGTTTAACACATTGCCTGGCATGTTGTAGAAATGTTGAAAACCTGACTTTAGCATTCATCTAGAGAAAAGCATTTATCGTACATGGCTGTTCAATGACTAAATATGGATTTGTCAAAAAATAGACATCTAGATTTAAAAATTGGCATCAGTAATGCTAGATAAAAGATAAAATACTAACAGGTCATGTAACATTATGCAGGTTTATAATGAATATTCACCAGTGATGAAATACATCACAGGTGTAACTGTGACCTGGGCAGAGACCTGTGCTCACCTTTATCTCCATGTCAGCAGGCTTGCTATACTGTGCGCTTGAGCACCTGGACTCAGGTACTCAAAGCCTCCAAAGCAGTTTTGCTTAGAGTGTTGAGAGAATACCACATGCGTCAGCGTGTGTTGGAATGGTTTGGGACCCACGCCAGATTCACTCAGGTTCAATCTCTGAGGGTAGTGCCAGGGAACCTGAGGATTTTAAGAAGCCCATCAAGTGTGTCCCCCAAACTCTAAAATTTGAGATCAGTGCCCTAGAGGCTTTGCTCTCTTCTGACGATATGCCTGGCTTGTTTTATTGCTTCCACATTTTTTATTTTCTAGTTCACTTCTCTGACATTGTCATTTTGATAGACTCTTGTGCTCTTGACTCTTACCTAGCAGTCTGATGCTCATAGCTGTACTTTATTTCAATTTCTCCTGTGAGTTTTGTAGCTTGGCTTATTTATCCCTAACCCCGGAAACTCTCCTGGCATTTCTAGGTAAATGAAAAAAAAATTACACATAATTTCAAAATATTATAAATTTCATTTACTTTAAAGGTGAAGTCATGAGATTTTTTTTTTTTTTACTACAGAGAAAGGCAGATTTATCATGTATGTGAGGGGAAAAATGCCACATCATTTTAAAAAGAGACATATATTAAGTGTCTACTTGTAGGTGGGATGGATTTGAAGTGAGAAACATATCATGACTATACAGGAGACTGTATATATACACTTGGCCAAATTTTCTTCAATATTGATAATATCGTATGTATCTGTAGTTGAAAAATTCTTAATGATTTCTAGTTGCTATAGTCACAGAAATAATGCACAGATTTGGGGCGCCTAATTGGCTCAGTTAAGCATCTGACTTTGGCTCAGGTTATGATCTCACTGCTCATGAGTTTGAACCCCACATCAGTCTCTGTGCTGATAGCTCGGAGCCTGGAGCCTGCTTCGGATTCTGTCTCCATCTCTCTGCACCTCCCCTGCTTGCTCTCTGTCTTTGTCTCCTACTCTCTCAAATATAAAATAAAACATTAAAAAATTAAAAAAAAAAGAAATAATGCACAGATTCAATCATGGTAAATCAAGAGCATCAGGGTTTTTTTTTTATTATCTAAGATACAGATGGTATAAAGAGAAATGCTACAAACCTTTTTTTTAGAATGAGTTTGTTAGACAAATGTATACATTTGACGTAGATTCCTTTAAGTACATAAGCAATTCTCTGGGAATTAAGTAATTATTCACTGAAGAGATTTCATGTGATGATAGTAGATTACTATGATAGAAGATGGTAAAGGCAGATACTGTACTAATTCTTTTTTTAATGTTTACTTATTTTTGAGAGAGAGAGAAAGAGAGCGAGCACAAGTGGAGGAGGGGCAGAGAGAGAAGGGAGACACAGGATCTGAAGCAGGCTCCAGGCTCTGAGATGTCAGGACAGAGCCCGATGTGGGGCTCAAACCCACAAACTGCGAGATCATGACCTGAGCGAAAGTTGGACGCTTAGCTGACTGAGCCATCCAGGCTCCCCGCCCCTGTACTGATTCTTAAAGCTTGCTATTAAATATTAAAGACATCTCATCCCAATATGATTTAGTAAAATAGAATATGAGTGATATTATATTTATATTGTGAGATGGACTTTGGAGCATAACAAGATGGTTGGGCTTGATGTCATTACCCCATAAAATGTCATTAATAGGTAATTACATGGCTACTTTGGGTTGTTTATGAAAAGTGTTGACCTCAGGGGCGTGTGGGTGGCTCAGTCGGTTGAACATCTGACTTCAGCCTAGGTCATGATTTTGTGATTTGTGAGTTCTAGCCCCGTGTCGGGCTCTGTGCTGACCGCTTGGAGCCTGGAGCCTGCTTCAGATTCTGTGTCTCCCTCTCTCCGCCCCTTCCCTGCTCATGCTCTGTCTCTCTCTGTCTCTCAAAAATAAATAAATGTTAAAAAAATTAAAAAAATAAAAAGAAAAGTGTTGACCTCAAAGAAGTTAAATCGTATTCTGAAATTTGATCAGGAGCTATGAGGTAATGGGAACTTATGGTAATGACTTATACGTAATGTATTTGTATGTTAGCGACAGGTTTGGGAGTTTGCTATGATACCTATCTGGATTAAATGATTTAAAAGTCAGACTATTTAAGTAGAGGATAGAGGAAAATGATATAGGTGCTTGTACTATAGGGGCACTTGGAATTAGTTGTAAGATGGGATTGCCACAAATGTGCTAATACGATCTTTTGGCATCTATATGATTTATTTGCCCGCTCATATCTGAATGGTTGTGTTCACTTCTGGAGATGTTACCTATTAAGAGAGACCCTGACACACTGGAGAAGGTCCAGAGAAGATCTTCCAGGATCTTGCAGGTTTCTGAAACCAAGCCATAGGATGAATGGTCAAAAGCAATGAAGTTCTATAGTTTGGAAGGCAGAAGGGACATATTGGCTATGTTCAGATATTGGTGGGCCAGGTCTATCATGATGAAGAGGGTGTCCCTCTACTCCCAGGAAGCAAAAGTACAGTCAGTGAGTAGAAAGAGGGTTAGAGTTTGGCTCTACAATAAGAAAAATGTTTCTAATAATTAGAGTGACTCAATAAATAAATTGCCTATCTTATGAGGGAATGAACTTCATTTTATAAGAAGTGTTTAAGAATAGGCTGGACGGCCATTTTTGTCAGCAAGGGTCAGTGTTCTCTGAGGCAACAAGATGTGTCCACCCTCATTAACCTGAGAATAAGAGAAATAACATTGTCTTCAAAAAGTTAAACCATAAAAATCCAACATAGAGTAAACCACAGCAGAGATCAGAAATCAGTGAAGTCCCCTTGCAGAAGAGTATCACCTTTAAAGCTAGCAATGATAATTGTCCCAGCCTTTATTGAGTCCCTTTATGTGCTAGGCATCATGCTGGGAGTTTTACATATATTGTCTGTTAATTCTCTGTATAAATTAAATACTATTACCCTTTTCTACGGTGGTTTGAAGGCATGAACATGGCTACAGAATCAAAGGAGTCATTCAAAAGTGTGATTTGTTAGTACCGGAAGCAGAGAAAAGAGAGCGAGGGCAGCACACAGAAAGACAAATGGACTTTGGATGGTCTTGTCCAGGTGGTAGATAGATTGTGCTAGCTCATTGCTTACAAACTGCTCTAATTCTAGTTACCCAAATTTCCCTCCCAACCTCCCTCCTTTCCTCCTTCCTTCCCTTCCCTCCTTCCTCCCTCCCTTCTTTCCCATGATCCTCCTATTCTCTTGGTACATAAATGAGCAATTCCAATCCCACCTATAGGCGCTGTTGAAAGCTTTCCTTCATCCTACTCTAATAGTCCAGGCATACTTCTGACTTGTCTAATGCTACCATCTGAGAGAGCTTCCTGCTGTAAAATTAGCTTTTTATTAGAAATCAAAGGTACAGCTGCTGACAGGGAGTACTCAGCCTCTCCAAAACCTAACCTATGAGAACGTTTGGCTCATTAGCTACCATGGCCCTGCTATTCAGTTCACTCTGCTAGCAGTTCACAGGACTAGAGACAGTTTCTCTCAACTGGGGAGCAGGACTTCATTGGAAAGTCTTTGTGGCATTGACAAGACAAAAGATATAAACAAACAAGAATTTGATGGGACGATTCAAATAACATGCAGACAGTTCACAGGAGGACAAAAACAGGGAAAAGGCAGGGGTTTCCTCAGTGGTAAAACTAGGAGTGGGCAAAAATCAGGTCCTTTCCTCTGTTATTGTCTGGTTGTGAGTTTGTTACTTGTGTAAAGATTCTTTCTGATTATGATACAGCTTTCCAAATAGGTACATTTACAAAGGAAGATTGTGTTGGCCATACTTATGGGAACATTCAGTGTGTACATCAGTTAGTTTTATTATCAAGAATAATATATCCACTTTCTATTTTACTTTACACATTGGTTCCCATGAGTTCTTCAGAGCTTGTACAATATGTCCTGTGAGACTGTGTAAGAGGATGGACTAAATGACCCCTAGCCATTATACTTAGCTCAAATTTACATTAAATTCTTCTTGTATACATTAATAAAGATGATAATCACAAACAAGTCAGGAAATAAAAGGTTAAGATTCTGGTCAAATAGGAATGTATCCATAAATATTAATTTTGGGAGCTTATTTGGAAGACTAGTTAATATGCAAATGAGGATAACATCTGCAGTTACCCTTTCATGAGATAAGTTAACTTCCTTGTGTGGCTTTCTTGGGCTACTGTACGAAATAGTCCAAGGCGAAGCGTTTTGTACCTTTTGTAAAATTGCTATCAATACAGCCACTTTCGTAACATTGTACAGGTTCCTGTGCAAGAATCAAAGTGATGTTTCCTTGTTTACATTTTTAAATGTCTTCATTCTGTCTTAATTTTTTTTTCCTGAGGTAGGGATGGTATTTAGTATAAATAAGAAATCATTTGTTACTGGAATTGGGATTTATATTCTTATTTGATGACAGTTTTTACTTAATTATCATGTGTTGAAGGATATGATTGTGTAAATTTTTGATAGATCTTCAGTTATATATCCACCCTTACGGTGGAAGGAAAGAAGAAAGGGATCTTTCTAAAATTTAAAATGTTTGTGTAACTGATGGTCGCCAGAGGGGACGTGGGAGAGGGGAGGGGTGCAATAGGTGAAGGGGGTTAAGAATGCACTTGGCACAATGAGCCCTGGGTAAGGTATGGAATTGCTGAACCACTGTATTGTACACCTGAAACCAGTAGAAAACTGTGTAGTAACTATCCAAGAATTAAAATAAAAAGCTTAATAAACAAAAAAATATTTAAATAAAACATAAAAGCAAAAACAAAATGTGTTTGTAATATAGATGCTCAACATAATCACTTTCTCTTAACTTCCCATTTGGGAAGTCTCTTATTGATAGATAGGAGTTGTCATTGTAATTAAAATTTTTACAATAAATCAGAAAAAACTTTATCACTGATTATTGTGGAAGTAGGAAATTTAAAATTAATGTTTTGAGTTTTAAATATCAAAAATAAAAGTTAAAGCATTCAGTTTAAAAAGAATCAGAAATTTATCATCAGATTTAAAGAGACTGGACATATTTAAAACAAATATTCATTTTAAAGAGCACAATTTACAGATATCTACTGAAAACTTTTTTTTTCCTTTTTTGTCCAATTTGGTGCATTTGTTATGATAGTTCAGGTTGTGGAAACAAATAGACTACAACATTTATAATGGCTCAAAATAGGTGTTTATGCTCAGCTCACACAATAAGCCAATGCATGCGTTCTACTTTAGTGGGTAGCTTTGTTCTTTTGATGATTCAGGCCCCGTTCATCTTGTGGCTCCTCTCAATGGTTAGCCCTTGTGTTAAGACTCAGTTTTGTCACTAATCATATGACCTTAGTGTGCACTCAATGAAGGCTTATTTAATGAATGAGTGTGCCTGTGCTAACTTTCATAAGGTAAAAGGCTCTATGGAAGGTCGCTGTGTTTAAATAAGGTTTTTTTTCTTTTAATTTCTTCTTTTTTCTTCCTGTCCATCCTAGGAGAGGAGATAATAAATTGGGACGTGCTAAAAATTTGAAGAATTTCATATACTTTATGATATGTCCACGGAGCTCTTTTCCCATCCCAGGGAATGAGAGGAGGAGCAAAGAAGTAGTAGAGACATGAACGTTTTTGGGGTTTTTAAAAAATTTTTTTTCACGTTTATTTATTTTCGAGAGAGAGACAGGTGTGAGTAGGGGAGGGCAGAGAGAGAGGGAGACACAGAATCTGAAGCAGGCTCCAGGCTCTGAGCTATCTGCGTAGAGCCTGATGTGGGGCTCAAACTCATGAACCATGAGATCATGACCTGAATCGAAGTCAGATGCTTAACCGACTGAGCCTCCCAGGCACCCCAGGACATGAATGTTATGAATCAACTTGAAATCATCTCGTTTTAAAAGAACACAGGTGACATGTATCATCCATGTTTATGCACATATGTGTAAGATAGCTAAAAGGAGGCACACAATCTCTTAAAGGTGGTTGTAGCTGCTGAAACTGATGAGGAGGAGTCTGGAAGGGAATATTTATATTCCCAGTGTATAAATATTTATAATGTTTGAACTTTTATCCTGTCTATATATTGTATCTTAAAATAAAAACAGACTTTTAGGGAAAAAAAGAATTACACACAAAGTTTCTATTAAATAATCAGGCTTTCTCTGCATTTTTTCTGACCTAGGGATCCAACATTACTGATACCTGCACTGAAATGCTAATGTGTGGAGTCTTACTGAAAATCTCTTCTGGAAATATTCAAGAACGGGTGTTTTTTCTTTTCGATAATCTTTTGGTGTATTGCAAAAGAAAACACAGGTAAGGGGATAAACAAGTACTAGTTCAGAAATTATTTATCCGTCTCATAGCCTCAACCTTTTCCTCACTGCTCCTGGGAACTCAGGATCTCCTCAGTAAATCCCATAGTCTCTTCACCTGCAATGATTTTCTCCTTCACTATACCTGCAGCCCCTGTCCTGTCGACATCCCTTTAGTTTGTCAACACTCACAGCTATAAAAATTGAAATCTAAATTTTAAGCATCCCACTGCTTCACTAAGCTGCTCCTGTCAAAGTCATCATTCCCCTCTGTTTTCTAATCACGTGGTCACTTTGTTTTATGTGTTTCCTCGGCAGAAGAAGTAGATGAGCACTTCCTCCTTCTTAAAACACTTTCTTCTCTTTCCTTTTGTAACATCACACTCAATTGGTCAAATATTGGCCTGCTGCGTGCTTCTGCTTTCCACTCCCTTTGCTCTATCATATTTATCAACTCTGCCTTAGTGATTTGATTCAATCCTGTGGCTTCCTGTCCCACCCACCTCCACGTGACTTGCTCAGAAATCTCTAGCCCAGAATTATAGACTCATCCTTCCTACCTATTTGGTATCTCACTTGTGATGGTTGTGAAGATTTTCAACATGGAAGGAATAGAATTCCTGATTTCTTCTCTTAATGGTGCTCCTCCCCCAATTTTCCCCATCCACTGGTTTCCCTAACTTCAAAAGCTAGGAGTTAACCTTGGTTCCTCTCTTTTCCTCAACCTCCCAAATGTAATCCATTAGGGAATCTTACCGATTCTGCATTTAAAACATATGAAAACCTCCCCCTATATCTCTCTATCCTAGTCCAGTCAACCAGCATCTCCTCCCTGGCTAACAGTGGCTGGTCCCACCAGGTCCTCATTTGCTGCTCTAAAGTTTATGCTCTATACAGAAACCAGAGCAACCTTTGTAACGCAAATGAAAGCACATTATTACCTATCTTGAAGCTATCATTGGCTTCCCGGAATACAATCGCAACTCCTTATCCTGGCTTGCAGATTTCTGCATGACCCAGCCCCTCCCTACTTCTCTGACCTCATCTCACCCCACGTCTTTTTTTCCTGTTCCTTGATTATACCATTTGCATTTCCTTCTTACGGCGTTTGCCCTGCCTTTTTCTTCCCAGGATGCTTTTCCGTCTGAGTTTTGTTTGGCTAGATTCTTCATGTCTTTTAGATCTCACTTAAGTATCTCTCTTTCAGAAATATCTTCTCTGACCACCCCATCCACTGTAGCCTCCCAGCCATTCTCTATCAAGAAAGTTCTTGCTAGTGTTTTCTTCATTATTTATTTATTTGGTGCCACCTTCACTAGATTAGACTGTAAAGTCCTTGAGAACAGCTGTCTTGCTGCTTAGTCTCTGCTATTTCCTCAGAGGCTGGACCTGCCATGTAATAGACAATCAAGAAGTATTTCTTAAATAAGTGAATAAATGAATGAACGAAACCCAGCCAAGTCCCTGGTATAGCTTAGCCACCATTAGTTTAAATAATTTTATGTATCCTTGTTATTGATGTAATGCTACTTGTTTTAAAGCATGGATATAATTTTTCTTCAGAAGGTGCTTAATTTATAGGATGTTTTCTTGAACTCTTGGCAAAAATTTTTACAGGTTGATTAAGCAAAATAGTAGGGCTGCATTTAATTGGGAAATTTATATGCTTCTTCCTAACCATATGTAGGTAACATTAGTTTCAGTGAAATGGTACTAAGCGGCTTCTCTAAACTTAAAGGTAAAGCAGGTGGTTGAGAACGCAGGGTTTGAGTGTTTATTCTAGATTCAGAAATTAGGAAATTATAGCCAAACATTTTCTGGTAAAGTAAGAATGAGAAACTCAAAACCAACGGAGGCAAGATTAAGGGAATGTCCTTCTTTATCTCTTGAAACGGGACTCCCTAAGTCAATGAACAAGATGCCCAGTGTAAGTTTGCGAAAAGTTGGCAGCTACATTGATGACGTGGCTGTTTTGCCTTTCGGACTGTGCTATCAGAATTCTCTAGTATGAGACATATTAATGCGGAAATATAATGACATTAACTGAGAAAACATAGAACTACCCCATGTGCCTTGATGAAACGGAGCAGTTTAGGATTAAAGTCAAAGGATAATTAAATTGTTTAAAAAAATAATTAAATTGTCGTTATCTCTGTGTTAATGAGTATTTAAAAAAATTCTTTTTACTGGATATGAAAATAAACTTGTCTGGTTTTTTTAGAATGCTTTTCTGAATTCTTTGTGTTTTGAAGCAGGATTGAGATGAATAGAAGTAGGCTTTAGGAAGACTGTTAATTTTACGTGTACGTAACTCATTAAAAAATTGTAATATGGGGTGCCTGGGTGGCTCAGTCGGTTAAGCGTCCGACTTCGGCTCAGGTCATGATCTCGCAGTCTGAGTTCAAGCCCCGCGTCAGGCTCTGTGCTGACAGCTCAGAGCCTGGAGCCTACTTTGGATTCTGTGTCTCCCTCTCTCTCTGCCCCTCCCCTGCTCATGCTCTGTCTCTCTCTGTCTCAAAAAAAAAAAAAAAACAAAAAAGAAAAACAAAAAAAAACACATACAAAAAATTGTAATGTGATTCAAATTGTTTACGTGCAGTTGTTTTTTCCAAGCTTTACTGAGGTATAATTGACAAATAGAATTGAAGGATATTTTAGTTCTACAGCATTACGATTTGATATACATCGTGAAAGGATTTCCTCCGTGTAGTCAATTAACACATCCATCTAGGTACAGTTATTAAAGGCATCCATTTGAGAATGAGATCTTTTCTCTTTATTATAGTTGATCTCATACTTATATATATGCCCGCCTTCAAGTCCAAAGTTTTTGCACAGTTAGCAAAAGTTTTTGTCCACATTATACGCACATTGAAGACGTTTGCTTAAAAATCACAGGCTTTTTCATTTTTAACATTTATGCATTTGTGAGAGACAGAGAGAAACAGAGCACAAGCTGGGGAGGGGCAGAGACAAAGGGAGACAGAATCTGAAGCAGGCTCTGGACTCTGAGCTGTCAGCACAGAGCCTGACTTGGGACTCAAACCTACAACCTGAGATCATGACTTGAGTGTATAATGATGATGTCATTTATGGTCTCATGGCTGTTATTGTTAAATAGCTAAACAACAGGAAACATTTGTAAAATTAAAAGCCTGCAGTTTTGGGGGCACCTGGGTGACTCAGTCGGTTAAGCATCTGACTTGGCTCAGGTCATGATCTCAGCCACTGATAGGAGAATGAATATTATCCCAATAAGTTAATAACAGTTACTTATTCATTCTCCTATCAGTGGACTTTAGATTTTTATTTGTTTTCTTTGTTGGTTTTAGTTTTTCTGCTATTATGAACATTCCTGCACATGTATCCTGGTGACCATTAAAACACATACTTAGGAGGGAAATCATAGAATTGGGATATGCAAAATAGTCAACATTACAATATAAACCAAAATTGTTTTCAAACCTTAGGCTTTTCAGTCTATGTACTTTAATAGAGCCATCTTCTGAAAGGACCAAAGATCTCTCTGAGTGAAGTGTTACAGTATTGATCAAACACTTACTGAAATTTCATATTGAGTGTTACTATCTGCAGGTCAAGAGAAATAATAGAAACATGTACAGAGTTCACAGCAGTATCACAAAGAAAATTAATACTTTGAAAATACGACCCAGTGAATGATTCCATGCCATGGTTCTCTGACTGTGACTAAAACTGTTACCAAGTATATTAAACTTTTAAAAAAATACATGATGTGTTAACTTACAAGGAATTCTTTTTTACCAGACACCATGATACTATGTCCTACCTGGGAGAATATTCAGGTACCTGCATATTAGTCTGCTCTGCATTCTTCTCTGTCCTTGGCTGACTCTGATGCCAACTTGCATACTGCCTGGCCCGAATCCCTAAATTGTAGCATTTATTTAAGGTTATTCACAAAGGACATTCAGAGGTCACTTTCAAAATGAACACGGGAGTGCAGGATGGTGAAGATCTGGGACTAATAAATCCTAAATCAGGTTAATTAATCTATTTAGTTAGATTTCTTTACTAGTGGTGAAGGACTACTAAGTTTTAATGAGAGTTTAGACAGATAAGCCAGGAAGATGTACTCTTTTCCAAGGAAGAAACTCAGAGACCATGACAGCACCTTGTGACCCCTCTCAGCACCTGCCCAGCACTTCTCAGCACTTCACCACCTCTCAACACTTCAGGACTGATCTCTAACTGTAGGAGAGAGGAGGAGAGGGACATTGAAGCCGGTAAACATTTACATCTCCACTTTTGCCACATGTGTCTGTATAACACAATAAGTGAATAACTATTTCAGTATATTAAATTATTTGCTAAACTTTTGTCAATGAGTCAAATGGAATAGTTCAGGTTAATTGAAATCTTTTGAGTGGCTAGGTGTTCTTAAATCCTCCTGAATCATTTCTTAGAATCTTTCTTCTTTAGGGGCGCCTGGGTGGCTCAGTTGGTTGAGGGTCCAACTCTTGATTTCAGCTTAGGTCATGAGCCCAGGGTCCTGGGATTGAGTCCCATGTTGAGCTCCGTGTTGAGTTTGGAGCCTGCTTAAGATTCTCTCCCTCCCTAAGCCCCTCTCCCCCACTCAAGGTTGAAGAATCTTTCCTCTTTAAGAATTAAATTAGTTAATAATTTAAAACATAATTTTAAAAAGTTTTTAAAATCAACTCTCCTGAATGTTCAGTGATTCCATTACAAACATACTTAACCACTTAATTCATATGATAAATGTTCACCTGCAAACCTTTGTATTACATGCTTTTTTAGCATTAAAGACTGGTAATAGGCACACTATACACAAAGTTTTGGAATGTTTTCAACTTCTTTTTAAAATAGAAGAAATGAGACCCTTATAAAGGATTATAAGTGTATTAAGAGACTTACTCAACAAGCATACAATTCTCATATCATAAAAACAATCTAGGGAAAATATTTTCAGCTGGATGACATTCAACTTAAGAATTCCCAGCACAGTCCGTTTCTTTGCAGAGGGATCATAAGTACCAACCGAATTTTACCAGACAGAGCTTGAAAAGGTGGAAATTACCAGCTAGTTACTGAAAAATGAGAAATGAAAGTGAAATAAATCAGATGAAGTTTTAAAATAACTAACTTTTAGTGTGTGTCAGACTTTGATTGGGTACCTTTGATTTCTAACTTGAGCAAAAATACATATTTACCCACCTACCTGTATACTGTTCTTAGTCCAAAGCTTCCATTTATCTAAATTATTTAATTTAATTTTTTTTTTTTGAGAGAGAGAGAGAGAGCATGGGGGAGGAGCAGGAGACAGGGAGAGGAATCCCAAGCAGGTTCCATGCTGTCAGCACAGAGCCACATGCGGGGCTCGATCTCACAAACCATGAGATCGTGACCTGAGCCGAAATCAAGAGTCAGACGCTTACCTGACTGAGCCACCCAGATGCCCCAATAACTTCCATTTTATTTATTTATTTATTTATTTTTTAATTAATTTATTTTTTTAATATATGAAATTTATTGTCAAATTGGTTTCCATACAACACCCAGTACTCATCCCAAAAGGTGCCCTCCTCAATACCCATCACCCACCCTCCCCTCCCTCCCACCCCCCATCAACCCTCAGTTTGTTCTCAGTTTTTAACAGTCTCTTATGTTTTGGCTCTCTCCCACTCTAACCTCTTTTTTTTTTTTTTTTTCCTTCCCATCCCCCATGGGTTTCTGTTAAGTTTCTCAGGATCCACATAAGAGTGAAACCATATGGTATCTGTCTTTCTCTGTATGGCTTATTTCACTTAACATCACACTGTCCAGTTCCATCCACGTTGCTACAGAAGGCCATATTTCATTCTTTCTCATTGCCACGTAGTATTCCATTGTGTATATAAACCACAATTTCTTTATCCGTTCATCAGTTGATGGACATTTAGGCTCTTTCCATAATTTGGCTAAGGTTGAGAGTGCTGCTATAAACATTGGGGTACAAGTGCCCCTATGCATCAGTACTCCTGTATCCCTTGGGTAAATTCCTAGCAGTGCTATTGTTGGGTCATAGGGTAGGTCTATTTTTAATTTTCTGAGGAACCTCCACACTGCTTTCCAGAGCGGCTGCACCAATTTGCATTCCCACCAACAGTGCAAGAGGGTTCCCGTTTCTCCACATCCTGTCCAGCATCTATAGTCTCCTGATTTGTTCATTTTGGCCACTCTGACTGGCCTGAGGTGATATCTGAGTGTGGTTTTGATTTGTATTTCCCTGATAAGGAGCGACGTTGAACATCTTTTCATGTGCCTGTTGGCCATCCAGATGTCTTCTTTAGAGAAGTGTCTTTTCATGTTTTCTGCCCATTTCTTCACTGGGCTATTTGTTTTTCGGGTGTGGAGTTTGGTGAGCTCTTTATAGATTTTGGATACTAGCCCTTTGTCCTATATATCATTTGCAAATATCTTTTCCCATTCTGTTGGTTGCCTTTTAGTTTTGTTGGTTGTTTCCTTTGCTGTGCAGAAGCTTTTTATCTTCATAAGGTCCCAGTAATTCACCTTTGCTTTTAATTCGCTTGCCTTTGGGGATGTGTCCAGTAAGAGATTGCTATGGCTGAGGTCAGAGAGGTCTTTTCCTGCTTTCTCCTCTAGGGTTTTGATGGTTTTCTGTCTCACATTCAGGTCCTTTATCCATTTTGAGTTTATTTTTGTGAATGGTGTGAGAAAGTGGTCTAGTTTCAACCTTCTGCATGTTGCTGTCCAGTTCTCCCAGCACCATTTGTTAAAGAGGCTGTCTTTTTTCCATTGGATGTTCTTTCCTGCTTTGTCAAAGATGAGTTGGCCATACGTTTGTGGGTCTAGTTCTGGGGTTTCTATTCTATTCCATTGGTCTATGTGTCTGTTTTTGTGCCAATACCATGCTGTCTTGATGATGACAGCTTTGTAGTAGAGGCTAAAGTCTGGGATTGTGATGCCTCCTGCTTTGGTCTTCTTCAAAATTACTTTGGCTATTCGGGGCCTTTTGTGGTTCCATATGAATTTTAGGATTGCTTGTTCTAGCTTCGAGAAGAATGCTGGTGCAATTTTGATTGGGATTGCATTGAATGTGTAGATAGCTTTGGGTAGTATTGACATTTTGACAATATTTATTCTTCCAATCCATGAGCAGGGAATGTCTTTCCATTTCTTTAAATCTTCTTCAACTACCTTCATAAGCTTTCTATACTTTTCAGCATATAGATCTTTTACATCATTGGTTAGATTTATTCCCAGGTATTTTATGCTTCTTGGTGCAATTGTGAATGGGGTCAGTTTCTTTATTTGTCTTTCTGTTGCTTCATTATTAGTGTATAAGAATGCAACTGATTTCTGTACATTGATTTTGTATCCTGCAACTTTGCTGAATTCATGTATCAGTTCTAGCAGATTTTTGGTGGAGTCTATCGGATTTTCCATGTATAATATCATGTCATCTGCAAAAAGCGAAAGCTTGACTTCATCTTTGCCAATTTTGATGCCTTTGATTTCCTTTTGTTGTCTGATTGCTGATGCTAGAACTTCCAGCACTATGTTAAACAACAGCGGTGAGAGTGGGCATCCCTGTCGTGTTCCTGATCTCAGGGAAAAAGCTCTCAGTTTTTCCCCGTTGAAGATGATGTTAGCTGTGGGCTTTTCATAAATGGCTTTTATGATCTTTAAGTATGTTCCTCCTATCCCGACTTTCTCAAGGGTTTTTATTAAGAAAGGGTGCTGGATTTTGTCAAAGGCCTTTTCTGCATCGATTGACAGGATCATATGGTTCTTCTCTTTTTTTTTTTTGTTAATGTGATGTATCACGTTGATTGATTTGCGAATGTTGAACCAGCCCTGCATCCCAGGAATGAATCCCACTTGATCATGGTGAATAATTCTTTTTATATGCCGTTGAATTCTATTTGCTAGTATCTTATTGAGAATTTTTGCATCCATATTCATCAGGGATATTGGCCTGTAGTTCTCTTTTTTTACTGGGTCTCTGTCTGGTTTAGGAATCAAAGTAATACTGGCTTCATAGAATGAGTCTGAAAGTTTTCCTTCCCTTTCTATTTCTTGGAATAGCTTGAGAAGGATAGGTATTATCTCTGCCTTAAACATCTGGTAGAACTCCCCTGGGAAGCCATCTGGTCCTGGACTCTTATTTGTTGGGAGATTTTTGATAACCGATTCGATTTCTTCGCTGGTTATGGGTCTGTTCAAGCTTTCTCTTTCCTCCTGATTGAGTTTTGGAAGAGTGTGGGTGTTCAGGAATGTGTCCATTTCTTCCAGGTTGTCCAATTTGTTGGCATATAATTTTTCATAGTATTCCCTGATAATTGTTTGTATCTCTGAGGGATTGGTTGTAATAATTCCATTTTCATTCATGATTTTATCTATTTGGGTCATCTCCCTTTTCTTTTTGAGAAGCCTGGCTAGAGGTTTGTCAATTTTGTTTATTTTTTCAAAAAACCAACTCTTGGTTTCGTTGATCTGCTCTACAGTTTTTTTAGATTCTATATTGTTTATTTCTGCTCTGATCTTTATTATTTCTCTTCTTCTGCTGGGTTTAGGCTGCCTTTGCTGTTCTGCTTCTATTTCCTTTAGGTGTGCTGTTAGATTTTGTATTTGGGATTTTTCTTGTTTCTTGAGATAGGCCTGGATTGCAATGTATTTTCCTCTCAGGACTGCCTTCGCTGCATCCCAAAGCGTCTGGATTGTTGTATTTTCATTTTCGTTTGTTTCCATGTATTTTTTAATTTCTTCTCTAATTGCCTGGTTGACCCACTCATTCTTTAGTAGGGTGTTCTTTAACCTCCACGCTTTTGGAGGTTTTCCAGACTTTTTCCTGTGGTTGATTTCAAGCTTCATAGCATTGTGGTCTGAAAGTATGCATGGTATAATTTCAATTCTTGTAAACTTATGAAGGGCTGTTTTGTGACCCAGTGTATGATCTATCTTGGAGAATGTTCCATGTGCACTCGAGAAGAAAGTATATTCTGTTGCTTTGGGATACAGAGTTCTAAATATATCTGTCACGTCTATCTGATCCAATGTATCATTCAGGGCCCTTGTTTCTTTATTGACCGTGTGTCTAGATGATCTATCCATTTCTGTAAGTGGGGTGTTAAAGTCCCCTACAATTACCACATTCTTATCAATAAGGTTGCTTATGTTTATGAGTAATTGTTTTATATATTTGGGGGCTCCTGTATTCGGCGCATAGACATTTATAATTGTTAGCTCTTCCTGGTGGATAGACCCTGTAAATTATTATATAATGCCCTTCTTCATCTCTTGTTACAGCCTTTAATTTAAAGTCTAGTTTGTCTGATATAAGTATGGCTACTCCAGCTTTCTTTTTACTTCCAGTAGCATGATAAATAGTTCTCCATCCCCTCACTCTCAATCTAAAGGTGTCCTCAGGTCTAAAATGAGTCTCTTGTAGACAGCAAATAGATGGGTCTTGTTTTTTTATCCATTCTGATACCCTATGTCTTTTGGTTGGTGCATTTAATCCATTTACATTCAGTGTTATTATAGAAAGATATGGGTTTAGAGTCATTGTGATGTCTGTATGTTTTATGCTTGTAGTGATGTCTCTGGTACTTTGTCTCACAGGATCCCCCTTATGATCTCTTGTAGGGCTGGTTTAGTGGTGACAAATTCCTTCAGTTTCTGTTTGTTTGGGAAGACCTTTATCTCTCCTTCTATTCTAAATGACAGACTTGCTGGATAAAGGATTCTCGGCTGCATATTTTTTCTGTTTAGCATACTGAAAATCTCGTGCCAATCCTTTCTGGCCTGCCAAGTTTCAAAAGAGAGATCAGTCACGAGTCTTATAGGTCTCCCTTTATATGTGAGGGCACGTTTATCCCTTGCTGCTTTCAGAATTTTCTCTTTATCCTTGTATTTTGCCAGTTTCACTATGATATGTCGTGCAGAAGATCGATTCAAGTTACGTCTGAAGGGAGTTCTCTGTGCCTCTTGGATTTCAATGCCTTTTTCCTTCCCCAGTTCAGGGAAGTTCTCAGCTATAATTTCTTCAAGTACCCCTTCAGCACCTTTCCCTCTCTCTTCCTCCTCTGGGATACCAATTATGCGTATATTATTTCTTTTTAGTGTATCACTTAGTTCTCTAATTTTCCCCTCATACTCCTGGATTTTTTAATCTCTCTTTCTCTCAGCTTCCTCTTTTTCCACAACTTTATCTTCTAGTTCACCTATTCTCTCCTCTGCCTCTTCAATCCGAGCTGTCGTCGTTTCCATTTTGCTTTGCATTTCGTTCAAAGCGCTTTTCAGCCCCTCGTGACTGTTCTTAGTCCCTTGATCTCTGTAGCAAGAGATTCTCTGCTGTCCTCTATACTGTTTTCAAGCCCAGCGATTAATTTTATGACCATTATTCTAAATTCACTTTCTGTTATATTATTTAAATCCTTTTCGATCAGTTCATTAGCTGTTGTTATTTCCTGGAGATTCTTCTGAGGGGAATTCTTCCGCTTGGTCATTTTGGATAGTCCCTGGAGTGGTGAGGACCTGCAGGGCACTTCCCCTGTGCTGTGGTGTATAACTGGAGTTGGTGGGCGGGGCCGCAGTTAGTCCTGATGTCTGCCCCCAGCCCACCGCTGGGGCCACAGTCAGACTGGTGTGTGCCTTCTCTTCCCCTCTCCTAGGGGCGGGATTCCCTGTGGGGTGGCGTGGCCCGTCTGGGCTACTTGCACACTGCCAGGCTTGTGGTGCTGGGGATCTGGCCTATGAGCTGGGGTGGGTGGGCAAGGTGCACGGGGGCAGGAGGGGCAGGCTTAGCTCGCTTCTCCTTAGGTGATCCACTTCAGGAGGGGCCCTGTGGCAGCTGGAGGGAGTCAGATCTGCTGCCGGAGGTTTGGCTCCGCAGAAGCACAGAGTTGGGTGTTTGCGCCGAGCGAGCAAGTTCCCTGGCAGGAACTGGTTCCCTTTGGGATTTTGGCTGGGGGATGGGCAAGGGAGATGGCGCTGCCGAGCACCTTTGTTCCCCACCAAACTGAGCTCTGTCGTCCGGGGGCTCAGCAGCTCTCCCTCCCTTTGTCCTCCAGCCTTCCTGCTTTCTTTTTTTTTTTTTTTTTTAAATTTTTTTTTTTCAACGCTTATTTATTTTTGGGACAGAGAGAGACAGAGCATGAACGGGGGAGGGGCAGAGAGAGAGGGAGACACAGAATCGGAAACAGGCTCCAGGCTCTGAGCCATCAGCCCAGAGCCTGACGCGGGGCTCGAACTCACGGACCGCGAGATCGTGACCTGGCTGAAGTCGGACGCTTAACCGACTGCGCCACCCAGGCGCCCCAGCCTTCCCGCTTTCTGAGCAGAGCTGTTAACTTATGACCTCCCAGACGCTAAGTCGCGCTTGCTGTCAGAACACACTCCGTCCCTCCGGCCCCTCCGCTTTTGCCAGCCAGACTCGGGGGCTGTGCTTGGCCGGCGAGCCGCCCCTCTGTCCCGGCTCCCTCCTGCCAGTCCGTGGAGCGCGCACCGCCTCATTGCCCTTCCTACCCTCTTCCGTGGGCCTCTCGACTGCGCTTGGCTCCAGAGACTCCGTTCTGCTAATCCTCTGGTGGTTTTCTGGGTTATTTAGGCAGGTGTAGGTGGAATCTAAGTGATCAGCAGGACGCGCGGTGAGCCCAGCGTCCTCCTACGCCGCCATCTTCTTCCAGCCGGGGCTTCCATTTATTTTAAAACACTAGTCTATAAGCTTCAATTTGTAAAGCAACTAGTGCTGTTATGAATGGGAGGACACAAATAAAAAACAAACACCAAGAGCCTAACATTTGGTGTCATTGATTGCATCAATGTCTGTTTTTTTTTTTAAGACTAGCTTAAGTTATATTGCTTCAATACTGTTTTTTACTAAGTTTAGTAACAAAATTTTTGTGATTTCATTTCATCACAAGACGGTTGAAGAATAGCAAGGCATCTACAGATGGACATCGGTACCTTTTTCGTGGCCGAATCAATACAGAGGTGATGGAAGTGGAGAACGTGGACGATGGCACAGGTAGGTAATTAGTGATTTTAAAATGAGACGCCAGCTCCCTCATAAGACAAACTTCTCACCTGAATATTTCTTTTGCGGTACATTAAAGCTTAGGAAAACTTTGTTAGGTAGAGCAGTTGGAGGAGAAAGGCATGATAAGGAAGAAGAGGATTCTTGTCAAAGTGGAAAATTATATTTGGCTGAAATACACCAGCATTCAACACAGAGATACAAAGAAATTGCTGAGTAGGAGTGACATACGCACTCATATTTCCTGGTATAGCCAGCATGAGTGCAGAAAATAATGAATGAATTTATTTTCTTTTTAAGTTACACTATCTTTTATAAGTATATATGTGATTTTTTCATATATTCTATTGTAGAATATATATTATATTTTGTGTAATATATTCTATTCTACAATATAATATATAAAACCCTAGATTCGTTTTAGCTAGATAGCCGTTGTGTGTAGAAACATGTCAGTTTTCTTACAGAGAAAAGTTGTGGATGAAGGTGGTTTGTGTATTTTAAGTCCTCATTTTAAGTACTTTATTAGTTATAGATGGTACATTTTTTCTCTGCAGATCTGGAGGTACAGACATTGATAAGTAAGTTCGTGAAATCACAGTCACAAACATTAAATAAAATGAAGTTACATAAATTATTTTTATTTGAAAAAATATATGGATCCCATTATGTGGTTATGTACTAGTCTATAATATGAATGTTCAGGAAATTGGATCACATTTTCCCCCGATGATTTTAATTAGATTTCAAAGATATGCTTCTTGGAGAAAAAGACAAGATGAAATCACATATATTAATTGTTGCTAAATGACTTTAATTCCCATATGCAGAAGTGTTCTGTATAATACTTCATTTAAACTGGGATTGGGGCACAGGTCAGCTCCCCTCTACCACATACCTTTGTTACCATCTTTTAGTCCCAGAGGGGAGAAGAATGTTTATCCTTTGCAGGGGTGCAAATTTTCAAAAGTGCTCACCTATGTGCCATTTCTCTATCCCATTGTCAGTATCCTAAAAATTGTCCAGAATATAAAATAGTAAAGCATGATTGTTTCAGGTAAGGGGGGAAGGACATGCAATGAGCAAAACTCAGGTGTACTGCCTGGGAACCAAGTCGTCTTGTGGTGAGGTTCCTCATGGACTAGGGGAGACAGGGAGTGTGGAGCTGACAGGTGGCACAGCTAAAAATCCCTTTCTATAATACAGGTGCAAATACATGCTCACATGTGGGACCTAGTAGGCTATCTTTCCTTGGCAGGATGTGCACAATATTTATTTTTTCAAATTTTTTGATGTTTATTTATTTATTTATTTTTGAGACAGATAGAGAGCGAGTCAGGGAGGGGCAGAGAGAGAGGGAGACAGAGAATCCCAAGCAGGCTCCGCATGGTCAGCGCAGAGCCCAATGTGGGACCTGAACTCAGGAACCATGAGATCGTGACCGGAACCAAAGTCAGACGCTTAACTGACTGAGCCACCCAGGCACCCCCACGGTATTTTTATAAGGTGGCATTAATTCATTTTAATGCTTTGAAAAGAGACTAGTGACATTAGGAAGTTGCCTGTCTAAAATGTGAACAGCTCTCTCACTTCAGTAACCCTATTGCTCAAGAGAATATCCAAAAGCCCACGTACTTGAGGTCGGGAGGCAGGGGAAGGCACACTCAAAGCTCTACTCTGTTCCTTCTTGGCCTCGTCTGCCCTGGTGGAACCACCTGTCCCCTGTTGCTTCAGCCTTCTCTTTGTTTTTTTCTTAAAGCTCCTGTGTCTCACTTCCTTTCCTCTCTCCCAGATGGTGTGGTTGTCTCCATTTGCACCATCTGCATTGGTAATCTAAGTGAATTTGGGTAAACTGTGTTGAATTTTGATAATGACTACTATGCTATGGGAAATTGGGGCATAAGATAAAGAAATGGAAGGAGCCCAGGGCCTTTGGAAGCATGGGCATAAAATAGCATCTTCAGCATATCTGTGTCAGATAGGTATATGGGGGTGAGCCTATGTGGGGTGATGGAGCTTTAATGCAAGTGGTCTTTGGATTCAACCCCATGAAAAAGTTATTTTAACATTGGTAAGATTTTCACCTTCAGGACCTCGGCACCTGAGGGACAGGGGCATTATAGAAACAAGGCCTCAGACCCTGGTAAATACAAATTAGTGGGGAAGACTAATATTAGTGATAAAGTGTCTAATGACAGATCTTGACACAAACTCCCAAGGCTCAGGATTCATTGAAATATGATGAAGAAATTAATTACACTTTGTATTATTCAGTTAAGGTTTTGTTTCCCCCTTCAACATACATATGCAGCATGTTGCTGAAATTTGGCTGCAAATACTTGCTACAACGTCACTTAAAGACATTTTAGGCTCCAGCTGGATACCTTCCCTTTGCTTCCTGCAAAGAAAATTTGGTTTTCTCATATGTGTGTGTACTAGGTCTTTTGGAGGAGTATGTGTCCTCAGCCAGGACATGGAAATTTAAAAATAGAATTTCTGGAGATGAATAGGATCTTGAAGATCAACTCATATACCCTGTTAACATTTCGGATGATGGAAACCAGGCCACACTTAAGAACTAACTCATCCACTTTTACCCAGCTGTTTGGTATGGAGCTGGGACTGGAGTGAGGTTTCTCAGGTGCCCGTGGCCATACCTTGAGAAACATGGAGCAGCGATTCCATATGAATTTTAAATCTGTAGGGACCAACTGGAGAGCAATGAAGAGATACGGCATTAATGTATAGAAATTGACTTTGGTTGTTTGTTTTGAGAGACAATCTGGGTGCTGCACCAACTTTCTCCTTTCCTGTTTTCTTGGTCATTTCCATCATGGAATCTCTATTTTTGATGAGCTCAGGTTTTAAGTGTTCTTTTTAAAAAAATTGTTTTTAGCGTTTATTCATTTTTTGATAGAGAGGGACAGAGCGTGAGTAGGGGGAAGGGCAGAGAGAGAGGGAGACACAGAATCTGAGGCAGGCTCCAGGCTGTGAGCTGTCAGCAGAGAGCCCGACGCAGAACTTGAACTCACGAACCGTGAGATCATGACCTGAGCTGAAGTCAGACGCTTAACCACTGACCACCCAGGTGCCCCTAAGTGTTCTTACTTTATACTTATAAACGGGAGCTCTGATGCTGATAGATATCAGCAGAGCTGATCAGTGTCTGTATACCAAGTTCTTCCCACGCTAGGACCCTGGATGAATTCGGTAAGGGATGGCAAATACCATCAGGCTTTTGTGTTCATTGCCAAAACCAGAAACAAACAGCAATGATACCATATTGTGGTATAAATAATAAAAATTAATTAATCAAGATGTATTTTTAAGCATGCTTAGAAATTTTGATGAAAAATTTAAATTCTCCCCCATCTATTTGAATATATTGTAGAAATACTAGGTATTTTTGTATACTCTAGTTATAAGTAAAATGCTTTTCTTTTCTAAGGGCCTCCATCAGACAACCATTTGCACTAATTTAGCTCAAAACTTGCAGAAGTAATTGCATTTGGAATGAGACTAAGCTTTTTAGCCAATGTGTAACTATCTCAAATCTTTTGAAAAATAAACATGATTCTACTTTTATTTATAATGTTTAATGAGTTGGATTATATCAGTTATATCTCAGAATACAAAAAAATTAATGCAATGATGATAAGACATGCAGAAATGTAAAAATCTGTGTATTTATTTTAATGTATCCGTGTTATCCATTACTTCTTATGTTCAACAAAGATGGTAGCCATTGAGTATGTGGCCAGATTTCCATTCCACCATTCTCTATAGTTTTAATTTTTTTTAATGTTTATGTATTTTTGAGAGAGAGGGAGAGAGGGAGAGAGAGAGAGAGAGTGTGAGCTGGGGAGGGGCAGAGAGAGGGAGACAGAATCTGAAGCAGGCTCCAGGCTCTGAGCTGTTAGCACAGAGCCCAACGTGGGGCTCGAACTCACAAACATGAGATCATGACCTGAGCCAAAGTCTGATGCTTAACTGACTGAGCCACCCAGGTGCCCCTCCATTCCACCATTCTCTAGATCTGACTCTCATTTGGGTGAATTCTAATTTTTTTAAAATGTTTATTTATTTATTTTGAGAGAGAGAGAGAGAGAGAAAGAGTGAGTGAGTGAGTGAGTAGGGGAGTGTTGGAGAGAGAGAGGGAAAGAGACAAAGCGAGAGAGAGAGAGAGAGAGAGAGAGAAAGAAAGAATCCCAAGCAGGCTCTCCACTGTCAGCAGAGCCCGACATGGGGTTCCATCCCATGAACCATGACATCATGACCTGAGCTGAAGTCAAGAGTCGGCCGCTTGACCGACTGAGCCACACAAGTGCCCCTGGGGGATTCCTCTAATTTAATTCCTATTCCTTGTTTATGAGTATATCAGTTTAAACATGATTCATAAAAAGTATCCAGCTTAAGAGCTATATGTAGGAAAACTGTCGAACTTTCTACAATTAAATTTCTTTGTAATTTTCATAGTATATTCTTGGAAATTGATTCAAAACGTAGCCCCAGGAGCACCTGGGTGGCTCAGTCGGTTAAGCATCCGAATTTGGCTCAGTTTGTGCTCTCATAGTTCACAAGTTTGAGCTCCGCCTCGGGCTCTCTGCTGTTAGCCCAGAGCCTGCTTCAGATCCTCTATCCCCCTCTTTCTCCACCCCCCTTCCCTGTGTGCTGTCTCTTTCTCTCTCTTTCAAAAATAAATAAGAAAACATTTAATAAATATTTTAAAAAAGTATACCAGATCATTTGTAAATTCTTTCTTAAGAACAAGTTTATTTGTGTAGTTGGACAAAGGGCAAGAATGGTGACCTTTAGAAAATGTGATCTGTAGTTCAATGTTGGGCAAACCATAGACTGCAGGATAGTAGTCAAATTTGAATTAGGTAAGATGGAGAATTTTTATTCTTTAAGGTGTTCTTGAAAGTGAACAGGATTTTTAAGGAAAGTTTCAGCTACCATTTTTTATATAAATATTTGAAACCATTCAAAGATACTGAACACATTGGGTTTTTTTAAATTAAATTTTGCTTATTAAAGAAAATTTTGGGGGTGCTTGGGTGGCTCAGTTGAGCATCTGACTCAGTTTTGACTTGGGTCATGGTCACGGGGTCATGGGATCAAGCCCCATGTCAGGCTCTGCACTGAGTGTGGAGCCTACTTAAGATTCTCTCCTTCTCCCTCGGTGTCTGCCCTTCTGCTGCTCTCTCATGCACTCTCTCTCTCTCTCTCTCTGAATAAATAAACTTAAAAAAAAATAAAGTAAATTTGAAAATAACAAAAAGTTGAAAATATAAAGAGAAGTAAATGAGAATTTTAATACTTCCTTCAATTTTTCTTTTTATGCATAGATTTTCAAAAATGTTTAAAAACATGAACTCTAGTTTTATATCCTTTTTTCAATTAAATAAAATCATTGTGTGAATTATAGTCATCTTTATCTTCATGTCTTATCGCCACATAACATAGTATTTATTGTTGCTTAATAGTCAAATAGATAAACCATAGTTACCTTATCAGGCATATTTATTGTTGTGTAACCTGAATTGAATACATTCTTAATTAAAAAGTAGGATAACTTTACAATGTTGAAAAGACTAAGACTATAAGGGTTCTTTCCTGATATACTTACATTTTCAATATATTATTAATTTAAAGGAGTGTTCTTGAGAATTAAAAAAAAAAGGTCAGGGGAGATATTTTTAGTTTCAAAAGGAAAAATCAGTTAGACTCTCTCTTTTTTTTAAAGTTTATTTATTTATTTATTTTGAGAGAGAAAGTTCTCAAGCAGGGCAGAGAGAGACAGAGACAGAGAGGATCCCAAGCAGGCTCCGTCCTGTCAGCGTGCAGCCTGTGGGGGGCTTGAACTCACGAATCGTGAGATCATGACCTGACCTGAAATCAAGAGTTAGATACTTAACCAACTGAGCCACCTAGGCATCCCTCGAACCTCTTTTTTTTTTTTAATTTTTAACTTTTTGCCATAAATAATGGCTAATGCTATTTTGGATGCCAGAAAATTTTCTTCTATTATTTGATAAAATCAAAGATTTATTCCAAAAACTAATTTTCTCAACATTAAATATTCATACTGTAAGTAAATTATAATTTTTTTAATATGAAATTTATTGTCAAATTGGTTTCCATATGACACCCAGTGCTCATCCCAACAGGTGCTCTCCTCAATACCCATCACCCACTCCCCTCCCTCCCACTCCCCATCAACCCTCAGTTTGTTCTCAGTTTTTAATTTTTAAAATTTCTCTTAAAAATTTATGCATTCACACTGTTGATCACCAGAATAAGAGTTAAATACATTGTTTAGACATCAGTTTCTTGATGTTTTGAATAATATTTTCTGGCAGTTTCTTCTGTTTCATAGCCTGAGTATATGGTACTTGGCTAGCTTCCATCTCATTAAAACTCATGCTATTGAAAGGATATCAGCATTTCCACTGAGAGTTATAGTAGTATCAGTTTTAGCAAAACCTCATCTCATTATGTAAAACTATGCTGGATTAAGAGTGAGGAATTTGCAAACTGTATAGCTTCAAAGTAATTAGTGAGTTGTTCTCGGCTGCCCCTTGGATTTTTCTCTTTTTGGAAAAACATCAGTGCCTGGAGACTTGAATTTGGATATTCTACACTTAATGAATGACAATTTTCCATTCCTTTTTAACACTTCCTATAGAATTATATTTTAGATATAAATATAAGTGAAAATTCCTGCACTTGCCATTAATGTTCTTTCAGTAAAAACAATATTTTTAAATTTCTACTAAGGAAAAGCACTGCTAGGCTTTTCCATGATCTTTATGTGGCTGTTCTTTATAAATAAGTTCAATTCATATTTATTTTTTAGAGTGAAGTTATTGAGGGGTGCCTGGGTGGCTCAGTTGATTGAATGCTGACTTCAGCTCAGATCATGATCTCGCGGTTTGTGAGTTCGAGCCCCACTTCAGGCTCTGTGCTGACAGCTCAGAGCCTGGAACCTGCTTTGGATTCTGTGTCTCCCTCTCTCTCTGTCCCTCCCCCCTCCCCGCTTGCAGTCTGTTTCTCTCTCTCTCTCAAAAATAAATATTTTTTAAAATTATAAAAAAAAGAAGTTATTGAGAAATGTGCTGTGATTGAAATTATGAAGCCATTTATGTATCACTAAATACATCATATATTTCTTTTGAAATAAATGAGAATCAATTGCTTATTTTTTATAACACTGATAATTTGGTAACTGATATCATTATGATATTTATACTACATTTTGATACATATGTATGTATATACATATATATGTACTCACATATTTGTATATATGTTTAAAATTATTTATGATTTTTAAAATTAGTGTGGTAGAAAGTAGTTAGCACATAAACTTTAAAAAGTGACATTATCCTTTCATTTTAATTTATTAGGTGACATAAGCTATTCTTTCAAAATATTATATTGGAACAGAGATGTACCTATCATTTGACATAGTAGATTTTACAGTCAATTAACAGTCTTGCTTTCTGTACATGAAACAGTAGCCACATGCAATCATGTGCTGACCTGTCTGGTTTTGAGTTCAGCCATACATTTTCCAAGGGAAGTTTGCACAGGTTGTAGTGCTTAGGCAAGGCTTCATGGAAGATGCGGGTACACTTTAAAGAGAAGAAAGAGTTGCTGAGGCAGAGAGCAGGGCTGGTGGCTTGATGAGAGCCTCAGCCTAGAGAACAGGTGAGAAGTCACAGCACAAGGAGGAGGAAAGCAGCAAACAGTGGCAGGGCCACAGGGGAACAGAGTGGAAAATGGCATTGTTCGATAGGGGTCAGTTTAAAGAGAAGCGCTAAAGCAATCCTCTATGTTTTCCCCTGATTCATTGGGGAGCTAACAAAGGCTTTTGAAGTAAGGAATGGCCTGATGAAAAATGTTGAAGGAAGAGTCAGCAGGGTGTGAAGAGAGCAGTGCCAGACTCAAATAGTCGAGGGAGGGAAGGAAGGAACACCCAGGTTGCAGAGGTGTCTGTCCCAGGGCACGTGGTGTGCAGGGTCAGAAGCATCACCCTGGTAGATGAACTTGTGTTCCTCTGTGTTCTGTGGAAAGAATACACCATGTTCATTTTAAAGTAAGCCCAATATTTTATTACTACAAGTTACATGTGGCTATGGTGATTTTCTTTACCTGGGGTGTGGGTAAAGGGTAATATCATTAGTGGGAATGTGGGGTCTTTTAGGCTGCAGTGCTGGGTTCTCTTAGCTGATCTCAGTCTGATTGTGGAAGAAGGGAGAGTGTGAAAAGCTTATGCTTGTTTGTGATATTGGCCCTGTAAAGTGACCCATGCGGGGAGGGGGGGTCTATGTGGACATGTGCAACTTGATCTTTTTTTCCCACCAATTTATCATATTTTCTCAGTTGGTTATTTTTATAAGTAGTAACAAGGGATTATGGTATAATTATGAACTAATAATTTTTACTTCCTTACTAATTCCATTGATACTTATCTGACATGTATTAAAAAGTTCTGCTACTTTATATAGGATATGAACATGAACTAAATATGTACAGATAAGAAGAAAGGTACACAAATTCCTTTTCAAAACAGATGGCAGGGCGTCTGGATGGCTCAGTTGGTTGAGCATCCAACTTCAGCCCAGATCATGATTTCACGGCTTAGGGATTCAAACCCCTCGTGGGGCTCTGCACTGATAGCTCAGAGCCTGGAACTTGCTTTGGATTCTGTGTTTCCCTCTCTCTCTGCCCCTCCCTCGCTCTCTCTCTCTCTCTCTCTCTCTCTCTCTCCCTCTCTCAAAATAAATAAACATAATAAAATAAAAATAAAACATATGACGATTTCCTGATGGGGGAAATCTTCTGCCATTTGAATCCTTATTTTATCAGAAATTGTTATTATTAACAGGATTATGGCACACACACACATATCGTATATATATTATATATATTATAACATATATATTATATTATAGAGTAATATCTAACATAATTCTTTCTTGGCTCAAGTATAACTTGGAATTTTTTTAAGTTTATTATTTATTTTGAGAGAGAGAGAGAGTGCAAGCAGGGGTGGGGCAGAGAGACAGAGGGAAAGAGAGAGAATTCCAAACAGGCTCTGCACTGTCAGTGACGAACCAGATGTGGGGCTCGAATTCAAATCGCGAGACCGTGACCTGAGCTGAAGCTTAACTGACTGGGCCACCCAGGTGCCCCACTATAAGTTGGACTTTTTAAAGACCCTCAATATACAGAATCATTTGAGAATGCATTTTTGGAATAGTCAATCTGGTCGCAGATACCTTGTGGTGATTTTGGAGCTAAAAAGACTACAGGCATCATGTCTGCCTCTACTCAGAACTCACCAAATAAGGCCATTTGAGAAAAAACAAAGAAACAAAAAACAAGTACAGTGCCACAAAGTTATTTCTCTAAACCACCTTTAACGTTTTGTGTCTCACCTCCTGTCCACCCACCATTACTATTTAGTGACTGTCAGGGAGATGAATGAAAAGTGTCACTTTAAATTGGTGCAGGTGCTGACTCAGGCCTTTGTCATATGTTTTTTCATTTTGAAATCTTTGCTTTGCAGACTGTCATGCCAGTAAATGCTGGATACAAGTAACATCACTATTCCCTACCTGCTATTAGGCAGAACTGCCGTAGAGGGTTTCCTGTTGACATTTTCAAATCTAGCATGACAGTGTAGCCAAAATGATGGGGAGACCTAAAAAAAGACAATGTGAATTCATACTCAAAGAAAAATTTCTTCTTCCTATATGGAATGATGTGGTTTTAAAGAGTGCACATTTTTCAGTTTTTCATGAGCAAGGATAATGGATTGACATTTATTTGTACCTTTCCATTTATTAAAGATTAGGTAAATGTGTTCTTGGTATGTTCCATTGATTTGTTCTGATTCTTCCTGTGTGGTTCATGAAACAGCTGAAAATTGTTCGGTGGGGATATACTTTGCTTTTGAAAGCTAGAGTAATATTTCAAATGAGTATTAGAAAGGCAAAATGAATCTGACACCTTGGATATTTGATTATTGAGATGAAAATTCTTTTACACGTTCTTCTTTTATTGCTTTAGGAACTTTAACAATATTTTTGGACATAGAAGAAAGGAATGTTAATCCTTCAGATGTTTAATTTCATGTAATATATTAATATTAAGAGTTAGAAGTGTTTTATTCCTGAGCACTAACTGCATTTAATATACAAACATTTGATTTTTTATTTTTATGTTCTTCATTTCACACATTTATTTTATTTTATTTTTTTTTTAATTTTTTTTTTTCCACGTTTATTTATTTTTGGGACAGAGAGAGACAGAGCATGAACGGGGGAGGGGCAGAGAGAGAGGGAGACACAGAATCGGAAACAGGCTCCAGGCTCTGAGCCATCAGCCCAGAGCCCGACGCGGGGCTTGAACTCACGGACCGTGAGATCGTGACCTGGCTGAAGTCGGACGCTTAACCGACTGCGCCACCCAGGCGCCCCCATTTCACACATTTAAAGCGAAGATACTTTTAAGAACCAATGGTGTTGGAACTTTTCTGAATTGAATGGTTGTGTTGATATAATTTATATATTATATTTGTTGTTCACCTTTACCCCCATTAATTTCCAGCTGATTTCCATAGTAGTGGACACATTGTTATCAATGGATGGAAAATACATAACACAGCAAAAAATAAATGGTTCGTGTGCATGGCAAAAACACCTGAAGAGAAGCACGAATGGTTTGAAGCTATTTTGAAAGAAAGAGAACGGAGAAAAGGTGGGTGTATGAATTGGCCACTATTACACTTTTGTGAAGATTCTACCTTAGCAAGAAAGCAGACAATGGGCAGAAATTATGAGAAAGTAAAAAGGTGTGTGATGTTCACCTGGATTTTCCAAGTGAGGTAAGACCCATGCTAAAATACTTTATGGATACTTCTAATAGTATCACTGAAAGAAAAGAAAAACCTTGTATAGTTAGTGAAATAATTATATTGTGGTCAGCAGTGTCTTTTAAATATTATGTTAGTCTGTTGAGGCTGCTATGACTGATACCACAGACTAGGTGGCTTATAAACAACAGAAATTTATAACTCACAGTTCTGGAGGCTAGGAGCCCAAGATTTGGAGTCTGATAAGAGCAATTTTCCAGTTCCTAGATGGCCATCTCTTCACTGTGTCCTCACATAACAGCAGGGCAAGAGATCTCTCTGGGGTCTTGTCGGTAAGGCCATTAATCTCATTCATGAGGACTCCACTCTCATGACCTAATCACTTCCCAAACACCTTACCTCCTAACACCAGCACAATTAGATGTCAGGTTTGAACATATGAATTTGGGAGGCATGCAAACATTCAGTCTACAGCAAATAGTTTCGTTTGGTTTAAAAGTTGTTAAATTTTCTTTGCACCTTATTCTTGCCATTTCTAAAGCATCATCTCAGAGTTTTCCTGTAAGAGACAAACTTGCATAGTATAAGGCAGTGTTGTAGGGCCTCCAACAGTTGTTCTCTATATATGTAACAGTACAGTGAAAATCTCTAGACCAAATATGTTAGTGTCCTAATTATAGAATAAATCACTTGGGATACACATTAACTTTTTACAATGCCGTTGACTATAATGCAAGTCAATAAGGAGTTTGTTCACATGAAGAGGGAGGCCTGGTTCAAAATTGCTTCACGTTTTTAGCAAGATTCGCAAAAGGCACTTGATCTGGCAGTATTCAATTGTGTGACGTTTATCTGCAATTACGCACATTTCTTTAATTCAGCTAAGAAATAGAAATGCTTGTGTTACTACTAATTTCTTTACCCAATAATGGATAAGAAACAAGACAGTATGTATTCCTTTTCCCAGAGACTTAGGAATAAAATATCCCATTGCTGATGAAATTTTGAAGCACAAAGAACCCTTTCTTCGATCTTCAGAAATTTTTCCTTGAAGAACATACAAAGCTCCTATTTCGATTAAAATATCCGTAGCACACATTTATATGAGCATTTCCAAAGCATTTTCAAATACTTAACTCCTTTGATTGATCTTGGATGGAGAACTAGTTAGAAAAATTTAAAACATAGATTGTGAATACCGAATAGCTGATCCTTTCAGTTTTGTTGAATCCAGCAATCAATTCAAATAGCATAGCAAGTCATTTAAAAGGTAAAATAAATTTTTCATCAAGTTGAACCTTTATTTATTTTTTCAGAATGGCTGTGCATACAGATAAACCTAAGGTGAAAAAGGAAGGGAGGAAGGAAAGGAGAGAGAAAGAAAGAAAAGCAAGCAAATAAGCATTTGTATAAATTTGTTTATGTGAAGAGGCTCTATTCTTGATGGAGTATTCCCTATTACTGACAAGTGGTAATTGCCCCTCCATTGTAAAAATAAAATTTTCATAAGAAAATTTGTAGCCAGAAAACTAAAAATAATTCAACTATTTCTTCTTCTGCAACAGTTTGTCAGTCCCGTCCAAACGTCCCAGATTGTGGGCGTTCTCAGGCTTTCAGCTTTGACCCTGCTCTCCTCTAAGATAGGTCCTTGCCTGGGTTACCCGTTCCCACCAGATCCACATCAACATCTACACTGCCACTTCGTCCATCTCTCCTGAGCTTCATACGCATGTGTTCTGCTGGCTCCTGGACTCTACCTGAACGTCCAAATTCAATATGCACAGTATTGGACGCCTCGTTACCTGAATCCCTTTTTCAGAAATGCGTCTAACCCCCCACTCCCCAGTTCCAGGCTTTCAGGTCAAAAGCCTAGAAGGCATCCTGATCTCTCTTATCTCCATCGTGCCTGCATTTAACCCTTTGCTGTATCCTATCAGTACTGCTCCCTAGATATGTCTCAGCATCCTTCTCTTTGCCCTGTAGCCCCTGCTATTGTCTGTAGGGTTCAACTTGCCTGAATTTTTGAGGCTTCCTCCTAATGGTCTCCCTCTTTTTAAACCCTGCCCCCCTCACTTTGTTCCTGTATTGTCATCTGAGCTTTGTTTCTGAAGCAACAAAACTTTCTTTCCTGTCCTGCCCTGCTTTACCCCTCCCTCTGGTGGAAACCCTTACATGCTTCCCTGATACCTCAGGGATGAAGTATATGGAAACTACAGTTGAGCAAGGTCCCTAACTAACCCGCCAGTGTGTCCTGTCCTCTCATGTAGGGCCTGGAGCTGTGCCCTGTGCTGCTTCACCTCAGGTAGCTCTTGTTAACTCTCTCTCTTTCTCTCTGGAAATACCGTTCACCCCTCTGCTTTTAAACATTGGTCTTCTGTGAAACCTTTCTTAATATTTCTGTGTAGAGGCAAGATCCTCTGAATATGCCTTTATTGTATCACAGTTTCTCCTTTAAGGCTGTTTCCAGGGCCAGCCGGTCCACTTGTGCCGATCTAATTCTGCAGAAGGGGTGCAGGGAGCTTGAGGTACAGCTGCTCTTCCTCCAGTGGCCAAACCATGTGCCTTTGGGCACAGTTTACACAAGGTGCTATATGGCCCTCGAGATCCTGTCTTGACTCTCTCCTTGGTATCCCAAGAGCTTCTTGAAAATCAGGGTCCTAGCGTATGGAGCTCTGTGTCTGCAATCCCCTGCATGTGGTAGACGTGAAATAAATGTTTGTTTAATGAAGGCATGAGTGAGTGAGGAGACTTTCAGTATCTGTCCTTTGTTTCATTTCTGATAGGTTTAAAATTAGGAATGGAGCAAGACACCTGGGTAATGATCTCCGAACAGGGTGAGAAACTTTATAAGATGATGTGCAAACAAGGAAATCTGATCAAAGACAGGAAAAGAAAACTGACCACGTTCCCTAAATGCTTCCTTGGAAGGTAAGGTTGGTAGTCTAGGTGATGTATTTCTTTCATGTTTCCACTATCTCACATGTTAACTTTCCTTTAATGATTTGTTTTTCTTTAACAAATATTTCTCTAAGCATTTTTGAATATTTCTTTGCTATCAACATTTCCTAGACCGTAGGGGGGTGAAGGGGTGAAGGAATGGATCTAGGGCCAGAAATCATACAAAACTCAAGACATCTATCCATTCATCCATGACTTCAACAGTTTTGGATGTACTGTGTTCCAAGGGCGAAGCAGAGGTTGGGGTCAGGCAGGGGCTGGCAGGCAGGCGGGTTTACCTATAGGGGACAGAGTCTGGCAAGGATGTGAGTACAGGGCCTACGAGTCAGAGAAGACTGGAGAAGTGAAGACACACAGCCTAAGCTGGCAATTAATTCAAAACTTTGACATCTGGGCTCAGCATGAAGGCCTATTGATGAGGAGTCTGGAAAAGTAGGTCATGCAGTGAGCCTGGCACAGAGCAACAGGCCGGGAAGTCACCTGAGCTTTTCACATAGATTGGCTGTGTGTCCTTTGGTTTCTCCAGACAGCTGTATGTGGGAATTCCTGCTGGGTTCGGCCTGCAGGACTGAAGGGAAGGGTGGCCGCCTTCAGGTACTGCTGCTTAGGCCAGGCCCTATGCTGGCTTCTTCCTATATGTTATTTCTAATCCTCAAATACATACATACAAATAAAATCTTTATATTTTTTAAAGATTCAAAACCCAGCCATCAGGGAGCATACCGTGCTCACATTCATATAGCTAGTAAATGCCAGTGTCAACTCTCTAAAAGTAGTTCAGAGCCCAGACTTCACCATCAGACTGTCTCCATGCAAATCTGCTCCTACCTCTGGCTAGTTGAGAGATTTGGGAAGTTTAAACTTCCTTTTCCTCTCTAAAAATGGAGATGATTGTAGTGCTTACTTGCAATACATACCAGAATGCCTTCTTGATTAATTATGTAGACACAACAAAATAGCCATAGATCACGCCAACTCCCAACCCCATGAGAAGAATATAAGCCAGGAAACCCTGGCCTGCAGGGCAGCATGGGGTCTCTTCTCCAGTGAGCATGGTCCTCACAGCAGACCACCCAACTGCCAGCAAGCTAGTGTGGCTATCATCGGTAGGCCCCCAGGTGACAGCTTTTGTGCAAGAGCAGATGTGAGCCCACCTGCGCTTGGAAACCTCAATGCTGCAAAGAAGATACTCTTTCTTTCTTTCCTTCCCTCCCTCCCTCCCTCCCTCCCTCCCTCCCTCCCTCCCTCCCTCCCTCCCTCCTTTCTTTCTTTCTTTCTTTCTTTCTTTCTTTCTTCTTCTTTCTTTCTTCTTTCTTTCTTTCTTTCTTTCTTTCCTTCTTTTTTTAATGTTTATGTATTTTTGAGAGAGTGCAAGCAGGGGGAGAGGTACAGACGGGCACAGAGGATCTGAAGCAGGCTCTGCACTGACAGCAGCAAGTCTGACATGAGGCTTGAACTCAGGAACTGCAGAAGTCGGACACTCAGCCTGCCAACCCAGGTGCCCCACAGAGACACTATTTCTTATTATAACCTTTTAGGCATAACTTCCCACTTCTCATAGGGACATGCCTACTTATAAGAGTGTCACTTCAAGCTATGGCTTCTCACCAGGTATTTATTAATATTCCATTTACCCGTCAGGGGTCATTTTTACCATAAGAATGCTGCCTGGCAACACAGCTGATGCCCTGCCTTCATCAGGTTCTAGGAAACAGAGCTAGAAAGTTAATCCAGGGTCGTGTTTTCCTAATTGAAAGAGCAGGGTTTTGTTAACCCTTTACCCTGACCATAATGCATGTTAGTTGCAATGATTGATTGTAAGCCTTCTCCAGAGCGCCTGGTACATAGGAGAGACACAGTAAATTTTAGCTGTGTTCATTGTGGCTTTTTCCACAACAGCACGCTACCTCTGTGTTACAGCCCAAGGTGGAGATTGATTTTGACTGGATTACAATCCTTTTGCAGAACGTTAATGGGATCTCCTTGTGATTTGAATAAGTCCCACAGTAAAGCCACCCATTAACTTCCTTTCGTACCCCTTCTCTTTTTTTATCCTATGCTCCTAATTTATAGAAATACTTAAAAAGTGCTCTTTTCCTGATTTTTTGACACATTCAGGAATCTGCTGACATCAGAACAAAATGATGCTTTAGCTGCATACCAAACAGCACAACTCACCTGTCAGCCACTGACATTTAATAAGTGCTCAAAATGTGCCAGGCACTGTGGCCTTTATCATTTATCAGCTCATTTAATCCTGTGACAGTGCTATGGGGTTGATATTCTTACTATTTTTGTGCTATTGAGGACAAAACTGAAGTTTTACTTCTGTTTAAACTTTCTTTTGGATGGCTCCTATTTAATAAAAGAATTAAAAGCATTTTAACAACTTCTTCTGCCTTAAAATGTACTTTTTAGTCTAGATACCCATTTTTAAAATTTCATGTCCCTCAGTTATTTGACCGTAGCCATATGCATTGCTTTTGGTTTTCAAATAAATGGAAAAGTAATTTTCGACATTTTCCATAGCTTGGCTTCTCTGACCTCTGTGCAAAATTAAAACCATTCTAAAATGTATTTGTGACTTTATGTAAGAGTTCAGATGTTAGGTTTTTATAACATGAGCACCATAAAATATTTTATTGTAAAACGTTTCTGTATCTAGTGTTCTCCTAATGATACCACACGGCCATAACAATTACCATGACCCAGCTGGTGCTCTCCTGTATTGCAAAGCATCATCCTACTTATCTGTGATATCTGGGACTCCTCTTCCCACCCCAAAATGGTGACAGATGTGAGTTGTGATCCTCTCTGTCCTTCACAGCCACAGCAGATGTATGCGGTGGACAGTTCTGATGGATTGTTTTGTGCTGGAGTATTCCTTTTGGATGACAGTTTAGATACAACAGTGAATTTACTAGATAATTTTAACATTTGAAAACAGTATAGTAAGACTTTCCTATGGCTTTTGGTGTGTATTAATTTTATATTGCTGCAAAATAAGTTACCACACACCTAGTGGCTTGAAAAAACTGCCATTCATTAGCTCATAATTCTCTAGGTCAGAAAGAAGTCCAGGTGAGCAATACTGGGTTGCCTGCTTAGGGTCTCACAAGGCCAAAATCAAGGTTGTGGGTTGGGCTGAGGCTGGGCCCTTATTTTAAGGCTCTGAGAACAAATTCACTTCCAAGCACATTGAATTTGCTGGCAACTTCAGTCCACAGAATTCAGTCCTCTGTGGCTGTAAGTATAAGTCCTATTTCTGTGCTGACTGTTGGCCAGGACCACTCTCAGTTAGAGAGTCAGCTGACTTGGGACTTAAATTTCATATACAAAATCCATTCACAGCACTACCTAGATTAGGATTTGATTACAAAACCAAGGGATGGGATTGTTTTTTTTTTTTTTTTTTAATGTTTATTTATTTTTGAGAGAGAGCGAGCAAGCAGGGGAGAGGCAGAGAGAGAAGGAGTTACAGAATCCTAAGCAGGCTCCATGGTTTTAGCTGTCAGCACAGAGCCAGACGTGGGTCTCAAACTCGCAAACCAAGAGATCATGACATGAGCCGAAGTCGTACATTTAACCAACTGAGACAGCCAGGCGCCCCAAGGAATGGGATTCTTGATGGGGGTGGGGGGTAAGAGGACATGTTTCGAATTCTGTCCACCATATGGGATATGATTTTTTTATTTTTATTGTTTAGTTTTTAGTTTTTAGTTTGCCTTCTTGGAGTTTCAAACACACTGGTTCTCTGTGCCTGAAAAGCCACATTCGAGACAGTCTGTTTCTTATATATTAAATCATTATTATTCTGTCTGTTGGATATCTTTAGGGTCTCTTATATTCTCTTTATAGTTAAAACTACTCTAAAATTTTCCATTTGTGTTTATTAGAGGTCTCAGTAAGTTGAATAGTTATTAAGTATAGTTTAGGTATGCTATGGACATTTGTTTCCTAGAATAGAGTAAAATTTAAATAATTTTGGGCTTTGCATATGTGAAAAAATGCATGCTGAAATGCACTGCAAATATTTTTTTATATTTGAGACTCCTTCCATAGCTGCTTGATGAAAGCATGGTACAAATAGACTTTCAGAGGAAAAAATTAACTTTTTCACTGGATTTCTATTGCAGTGAATTTGTGTCATGGCTGTTGGAAATTGGAGAGATTCACAGGCCTGAGGAAGGGGTTCACTTAGGACAAGCATTGTTAGAAAATGGAATCATCCACCATGGTAATTCTTTTATGAAATTATTAATTATAAAATATTAAAAACTAAATTATTCTGTTTATCCACAGATTGCATGATTTCATTAATCAATTTAACGTAGAGCAAATCACCACATTATAGGATGCTTATGTGTTTTTAACAACATATTTGAGTGACTAATAAATACAGAACTACATTTCAGGGAGTATGGGGTATGGTGATATATTTGCTAACTTTAACATGAACGACTACAACACAGACAAGAATTAGAAATACAGGTAAGTGCGGGAGTGTGGAGGAAGGAATGGCAGGTTCTCACTGGAGTATTTGGGACTGCTTCATGAGGGAAAGGGCATTAAGGTTGCACAATGTAGAGAGTAGAACTCTCACAGGGACAGAAAGACAGAAGGATGTCCCACCCTGAGGAATGGTATAGGTGCTTAGGCATGGGAGTGAAAAGTTCATGGTGGCCTCTTCAGGAACTAGCACAGAATGTCACATGGCAAGAGAGTATACTTCATGGATGAATATTTGGAGGGAGGATGTGGTGAGAAAGGTAGGCACATCTGATCCCAGAAGATGTTAACTCTCTGGCTGTAATACGGGGGGCATATTCTGAAGGAGGTGAGAAGGTGATGGACACTTTTAGGCAGAAGAGTGGCCAGAACTTGGCTTTAGAGTCCTCAGATACAGCAGCGTGTAACATGGAATGAAGACACTTGGGACACTGCGGAGAGCCCCTTCCACCAGGAGACCCCAGCCTTTCCCGGCACTGGGAGGTTGAGGGCTGTGTTCTTGGGCATGATGAGAGTGGTCCATTGGGGAGATTCTGGTGAAGCTGAAATAGCATGTCTGATAACTGTTGGATGTGGGAGATGAATGAAGAGCAAGATGAGGTTATTCTGAACTTTCTATCTAGATGGCAGGGATGATTATTCAGGAGGAGGAGGGTGTGGAGAAGATAAAGGGTTTGCAGCAGGTTGGGTATAAGACATCCACAGGGGAGTGCTCAGTAAGAGGTTGGGAATGCGTGTGTAAAGCTCAGGGTAGAGAGAGATCCAGAGACAAATTTGGGGATCATTTTGAGAGAGCACCAGATTGCTGAGAACATCAATAACAAAGAAAGAAGAAAGCAGTGATCATGGGAGTAAGAAGTAAAGCCTGAAGAATTTCTTAAAAAAAAATTTTTTTTTAATGTGTATTTGTTTTTGAGAAAGACAAAGTATGAGCAAGGGAGGGGCAGAGAGAGAGGGAAACATAGAATCCAAAGCAGGCTCCAGGCTCTGAGCTGTCAGCACAGAGCCCAAAGCAAGGCTCAAACTCGAATTGTGAGATCATGACCTGAGCTAAAGTCAGACGCTTCACCGACTGAGCCACCCAGGCACCCCAAGCTTGAAGAATTTCTAATGCAAAATGTGGGAGAAGAGAAAAAGAGGTAATTGTGAATAAATACGGCTATTGAGCTAAGGTATTTCAGTGTTCATTTTTGTTTTTAATTAGAGTGGGGTGAAAATGAGCTAGATTCTCCCAGTTTTTCCCCACCGCACTGGGTGCCACCGATGTAATGTGCCACCATCTATCCAGATAGAAATCATCTGGAATTCCTTTTTATCCCTCATGCCCTCAAACCCTGTGAACTCTACCACCAAAATAGGTCCCGAACCAGACCACTTCTCTCCCTTCCAGAATCCCACCTTCCTCCCAAGCACCATCTTCTCTTTCCTGGCTTCCACTTTTGTCCACCATCCCTATGGTCCTCCTCTTCAGATAACAGCTGAAGAGACCTTTTATTTTTATTTTTTTATTTATTTATTTTTTTAACGTTTATTTATTTTTGGGACAGAGAGAGACAGAGCATGAACGGGGGAGGGGCAGAGAGAGAGGGAGACACAGAATCGGAAACAGGCTCCAGGCTCCGAGCCATCAGCCCAGAGCCTGACGCGGGGCTCGAACTCACGGACCGCGAGATCGTGACCTGGCTGAAGTCGGACGCTTAACCAACTGCGCCACCCAGGCGCCCCTGAAGAGACCTTTTAAAACAGATGTAAGATCAAGGCATCCTCCTACTTATAATCATCTACTGGAGTCCCATTAAACTCAAAGAGAAGTCCAGAACCTCTTACCGTGGTCTAGATCTCTTACCATGGCCCATAAGGCCCCACATGATAGGGCCCCTGACTTCCTCTGTGAGTCAGCACATGGTATTATACCTAACTCATTACACTGTGGCCACTGCAGCTTTCTGTCTCTCCCTTGAACACTCCAAGATGACTGTGTATTTAGGAACTTTGTTCTTGCCATTCTCATTCAACAATTATTTATTAGTTCCTAATATATGCCAGGGACCTTTCTAGGTGCTAGAGATACACCAGAAAATGAAATGATAAAAGTCTCAGTATTCATGACTCACGTCTTCAATGACATTCTGACTCATCCCATTATTCCAATAAACTGCGTTTTTAATTTTTGAAATTTTCTTCATGAACTTATCACTCGCTAAAATTATCATGTTGTTTTATTTATTTATTACTTCTCTCTTTGTCTCCCATACCTACTCTAGCCACCAATCACAATATAAGTACCACAAGAACAGGAGTCTTGTTAGTTAATATATAGTAAATACCTGGAGTGCCCATCACATGTAGATGCTCAATAAATATATGCTCAGTAAATGAATCAATGAATAATTATATTTTGAGTAAACAGATAATACCGATAAATTATATATGATTTTGTACTTGATTCTTTAACACTATGAAATCACCCTTTAGCATCTAGTATGCTAAAAAGCATCATCCAAAAACTTATAAGTAAATACCAAAAAGTGTTGAGCTACATGACTTTCCTCTCTGCTGCTGCTTTTTCCTTTCATCAAAGCCCACGTCCAAGTGTATACTTGGGTCAAGAAGGGAATGTGTTTTGTCCTGTCGTCCATTGAAGCTCAAGTAGGTGGAATGTAGAGAGGTTTTGCATACAATCATTGACCTTCAGAAATCAGGAGATTCCTTTCTCATTTAGACCACGTACTTCCAGGGACTATGTATTACCAATAGAACAAAGAAGGGAAAATCTGTTTATGATCACCTTGGTTTATTTTTTTCCTTACCGACTCTTTCCTTCATTCTGCATGTAAGATACTCTGCTAGGTGCTCTAAGGTATGTAAACATGAACTAATGACCTTTATTTCTTATGGTCTAGTAGTTTTTTTTAAGCCTAGCCTTTTATCCTCTTCACCAGGCAATCCAGCTATTGACCTATTTCCTTTCAGAAAGGCAGAAATCTAATAGGATGGGAAAATTAACTTTTTTTGTTTTGCAGAGAGCACTGAGAAGGAAAAGTATTGGTTAACACTAGCTGCTGTAACAAATAAGTTTCAATCTAGTGGCTTACATTCTAGAAGCTACTTTGTCACTCAGGTAAAGTCCAGTCTTTGGTAGATGAGGTTGGGTGTTCTCCCCCACACAGGGTTTTGGTGTTTGATAAAGGCTCACTGATCTTCAGTGCAAGGCTCTTAAAGGTTGCCTTGAAGGAGTGGTGGAGTTTTGTTTTGTTTGTTTTAAATGGGCCTGTACACTTTCCATTGTGCCTTTTGTGTGCATGTCCTTGGGTGCAACTCAGTTATGTGGCCACTCCTTACTTCTTGCAAGAGAAACTTAGAAGTGTAGTGTAGCTGCATGCTCAGGAAAGACAAAAGCTAAACCAATTTGTTAAACAGTGATCCAATTTCTGCCACTGAGGCATAGCTCCCAGATCAATATAAGATCTATGGAATTATATTAAAGACAGAGTAATCATTATATAAACTTGTCAGTGTTTTATGATGATGTCAGCATGTAATAGTCATAAAAATAACTTTCAAAATTTCTATTTCAGTGGAGATTTTCATGATTGTTAATTTAAGTTGTTAATTTGAGTGACTTCAAACCATTATGAACTAGAAATAAGAGAAAAAAGATCTTAAAGTTATCAACAATTGATGTTGCTATTTAAATTTGTTTAAAAGACTTTAAAAAATGCAATATTTTTTACTTCTATGGGATTATTACTATTTATTTATTTATTTATTTGGAGCAGGGGAGGAGCAGAGGGAGAGAGAAAATCTTAAACAGGTTCCACACTCAGGACAGAGCCCAACTGTGAAATAATGACCTGAGCTGAAATTAAGAGGCAGAAACTTAACTGACTGAGCCACCCAGGTGCCCCAGATTATTACTATATTTTAGAGTTACACACTAATTTTGTCACGTTTTCCTGTTTTGACTATGAGGTATCTTATGATAGATTAAAGTATGTTACAGATTTTATTTGCAAAGCCGGAAGAAGTTAAGGTGTGGGGAGAGGATGTCCTTTGAAAGGAGCTATTAGGTTATTTTCAAGCCATCCTTCCACTCTTGCTTTCATCTTTCATCAAAGGTGATCTAGGAATTGTATGATAATTAGTTACTTATTTGCATAGTGCATTGGGTTCTGGAAATTGAAGATATAACTCTTATGGGTGGAATTTTACTGACTTTACAATGACAAAGCTGTTATTACTTTGCCTGAAGTCATGAACAACTACTCAAACATGTTCATGTTAATTGTAAGTTAGTACAAAGTAGAGTTGAAATAATATTTATTAAATATCTTTATGAACAGTCTTTTTGTGTCTTATCTGTTCTTCTGTTCAAAACTGCTGGAAGCTCTTGAAGGAATTACAGAGTTCCATAGAGAGGGAACCACCCTTATTTATTCTGTTAAAATGCTTCTCACAATATTTTTTTAAGTTTTTTTATTTTGAGAAAGGGAGAGAGAAAGAGAGAGAGAGAGAGAGCGAGCAATCAAGGTTGGGGCAGAGAAAGTAGGTGAGAGAGAGAATCCCAAGCAGGCTCCACACTGTCAACACGGAGCCCGATGCGGGCTGAAACTCAACGATCCATGAGTTTGTCACCTGAGCTGAAATCAAGAGTTGGAGGCTTAACCGACTGAGCCACCCAAGAGTCCCTCTCACAATATTTTTAATTGCTTCCCTCTAATGAGAAAAAACATCAAGAACATAAGATTTTTTTATAAGGGATATCAGAATGAGAGAATTTCAGTCCTAATCAACTTATCCCCCAACTCAGACACCACTTTTCTCCAATACCATTTTGAAAAGGAAGAAGGAGATAAATTCTGGATTAAAATTTATTTTGAAATTTCAAATGCAAAGTTTGAAATTATAACAATTGTTTGTCGCAGTTTGATTTTAGTGGCCTGTACTATTATTTTTATCAGGATTTGGTCAGTGGTGATGTTAGATTTGGCATACAGAATTTTTGTTGCTAAAAGTAATCACCCTTTTTAAGTGTCCGAAATTAACCTGTACAGTCCCCCCCACAACTAGGGGTAAGAGAACATATTATGCTATTTCACATTAGTAATTTTATTAGAATGGAGAAATATGAGCCATACGTGCTAGTTTTATTGGTATGTGGTTCCAGCTGCATTCTAGTGGAAATAGAGTTCCTAAAATAAAGTTGAATGGACCATCTGTTTTAAAGAGAGCATGCAAAAAGAGTTGACTGTTATTGCCATCATTCACATTGCTTATATTGTTGAGAACTTCATAAAAGCAAAGCCCAGCTATACCAGGAATTATTGGGTTGAGGCAGCATATGCTTTCTGTATGATATGCTGATAATACTTTCTTGTCTGAGTCTACTATTTACATTATAAATGCTTAAGCAAGAATTCAGAGACCTCATTCATTATATCCGGTGGTGTGTGAAGTTGGCTTGTACAAACTTAAGAGAGCTGGTAATTAAATTTCTTAAAAATTTGCAAGCTCGTTGTGAGGCACAGCTGTTATTAAAAATTAAATAAATAGTACATAAATTGTATTAGAAACGAAGTTCATAAATTATTTTAAAAATCTTTTAGTGTTTATTTTTGAGGTGGGGGCGGGCAGAGCACAAACAGGGGAGGGGCAGAGAGAGAGGAAGACACAGAATCCGAAGCAGGTTCCAGGCTATGAACTGTCAGCACAGAGCCTGATGTGGGGCTTAAACCCACGGACTCCAAGATCGTGACCTGAGCCGAAGTTGGATGTTTAACCGAGTGAGCCACCCAGGCACCCTGAAGTTCATATATTATTAAAACTCATCACTTCTTAATTGTTGTACTACGTTTTCTATGTTCTTGGTGTTATTTTTCTTCTATCTGTTATTGTTGGTGTTATTTAAAATCTATTATTTCTGTGCGATGGAAATCGTAAATAATAATGTATCACTGCTCGTCTAACTCTGTGTTCAGTGACTTTATTATGGTAGTTTGAAATTGACCAGTGTGGGATTATTTAATACCACAGAAATTAGTGAATACTACAAATCAGCACTTCTTCTCTCCCACCATCAAGAAAGCCAGTTGTTAAACATTTACCAGGGTATCCCTAGTAATATCACTGTATCGCATAGTTGCTTAAAAGATGGCATTAAGCAACCTTCCCAATAAGATAACTCGAACTCTCAACAACTCATAAACCCATTTTCCATGTTCAAGAAGTCAGAGGAGTGCAGTTGAGTGCAAAACTATTCACTGTTTTTTTTAAGGCAACAGCTAAGAGTTGCAAATTAACCCAAGATGAGTTGTCAAGGTCACAAGAGTTTGCCATACAACAAAGCACTCCATTTTGAATAGAAATTTTAAACCACCACTTCTTTTATTGTGGCAGGAGACATTTGGGCCCAATGTTTCCTTGAATTTTGAAATATCAAGACAATCATTTATTTCAATGAATCTTAGGAGATAAAAATGAGAAGAGGTAGATTGCTGAGAAGAAATAAATAACTGGTCTTGAAACAACCCATAAGATTTCAAAATATGTCTCTCAATATTATTTTTCTTTCACACATGCTTTTTTTCTTTTTGGCTTGATCTGGAAAAAAAGATGCCAAAAGGCTGTGTTGTCTTTCTTTCTTTGGCAGCAGTCCTGTGTCGATCTGATGGCTGCAAGCCATGCACATAGTTTGGATAGGTTGGGGTAAAATAGCTGAAACTTCACGTGTGTATGTATGTGTGTGTGTGTGTGTGTGTGTGTGTGTGTGTGTGAGAGATAAGTCGTTCGGCTTTCTTCTGGATTCACCAAATGTAGTTCATGGAAATTAATTCTGACAACTTTTTCTCCCCCTTCAACATTTTTAACAAAGATAAAGGTCAAAGTCTTCCATCTAATCGTGAAAACAGAGCTTGTTGCAGCAAATTATCTCTTCTGCAAATGTTGCATTCCCTGTAAATAAAACATTTAAATATAAACTCTTTGAGGTTTAATTTGAGGTTTTTTCTTTCCCAAAGAAAGTCTTTGTTAGACTGTGTGTAAAATAATTTCTCCTAAAAAGAAGAAAACTTGAAAGGAAGTTAAATAGGAGTCTTTATGAATATGAAAGTCTTATCTCAAGGATGAAAGTGAAGGATGACCGTTCTCATTTCTGCTGAGAAAAAAAAAGTAAATGACATGTAAGAATAGCATTTCTCAGCTTAAGAAAACTGTTGAAATTTTGGGATAAGTTACATATTGAAATTATATAATCTACTCCAGAGTTCCAAACACAGGATAAATGGTCAAGATTGGTGTATGTGTGGTCTTGGCCTGTTTGCTGTGGGGTAAAACAGATAAATACTAAAATTCACTTCTAGGACTCAGAATTGAATTATAACCCACGAATTAGATTATCCACTCTTTATCCACTCTTTAAAGGGCCCTTTTTGCTTGACTTTGTGGCATTGTGGAGAAATAGAAAATACAACTTTGTATATTTATATAAATAAAATAATACACTATACACGTGCAGCATACTATGCTGGTTGAATGTTGCTAAACTCTATTTCCTAAATCATTATATGGAAACTATAAATGTATCATATAACAAAATCTTACCATGAATCTTACTGAAATAGTATTACTGTGTTAGGAAAACAAAAGTTTTTAGTAAAACTCCAAGTTTCAATGTTTGGGAATTTGTATTTTATAAATTTGTTTGTATTTGCCACTTTTTATATTGTCAGTATTTTAATATATTGTTTCTATGTTCTTAGTTACTGATAAGCATCAATTCAAGCCAGAACAGATGTTATATAGATTTCGCTATGATGATGGAACATTTTATCCAAGAAATGAGATGCAGGATGTGATTTCAAAGGTAACATCCTCTCCCAGAACCTTTTATCAATAGCAGAATTCATGTCATACTTTACCAGGATGAAATGCTTTTGAGAGACTTAAAAGAATTCTTATGCCATAGAAAATGGCATAGGTAAGCAAGCCTCTCAATTCTTCTTGCTGTTTAAAGAGTTTTAGGGTTCACTTTTTTTGTTCTCTTCTGTAGTTCTAAATGGAAGTAATGAAATTGCATTACTCAGAAGATCGTATACATTGAAAACAATGTCACTTGTAGTAACAAGTGGCCATTATACTTGAATAAGTTAAAAAATAATGTAAATATATAAAATTTATGTGACAGTTTTGTTTGCACACTTGACAAAATTTATATTGACATATAATGAATGTGTAGTATGAGGTATTGCTACATAGATTTATTTTCTACTTATGTCTGTAAATTTTACATTTTAAGAAAAATAGTTTTAAAAACCCTTTTTATTGTTTCAGTTATATTATTTTTCTGATGTAGTATAATAGTTGAATAACTTTCAAATTGGTAGAGATTATATAGTGATTCCAGAATGTTTACGGTGGATTTATTTGTCTTACAATTTCATTGGTCTGTCTTTGAGTGATTTTCCTTGTTTTTGACATATCTTTATTTTATAATAGGGAGTGAGATTATATTGCCGTCTCCATAGTCTGTTTACTCCAGTGATAAGGTGAGTCTGATTTCTAACTTTTGGACAACTTACAGGGAAATATTTATGTTACATATTAGGTAAATATCCTTCAGTTGGAACCTGTTGGCTTATTTTGTTTTTCTTCCATAAGTGAAAAGTTTACTTTTAAAGATTATTTTTTAAAAAAAAATTTTTTTTTTCAACGTTTATTTATTTTTGGGACAGAGAGAGACAGAGCATGAACGGGCGAGGGGCAGAGAGAGAGGGAGACACAGAATCGGAAACAGGCTCCAGGCTCTGAGCCATCAACCCAGAGCCCGATGCGGGGCTCGAACTCACGGACCGAGAGATCGTGACCTGGCTGAAGTCGGACGCTTAACCGACTGCGCCACCCAGGCGCCCCTAAAGATTATTTTAAGTAATAACTTATCTTAAAATATTCCTAAATTTTCTGAGGCTCTATTTATGCAGTTTCTTCCATTCTTTTTATTCTGATTTCTAAAATTATTTGCCATTAATTCATACTAAACTACAGGTTTGATAATGAAATAATCCAGAGTTAATATTTAGTAAGTAATAGTTGACTGGGAGAGGATTTGGAAATACTATGATTACTGTATATTGTTTTTTTTTTTCATTAAATTGTATAATCGAAACTTGGATGTGTATTTTCATAATATTTCCTTCTAATACTTTTTTATCCAAAGAAAAGATTTTGTACTTGAAAATTAAAAATTATTTTGGAGTTAATAAGTAAAATTTTATAATTTTGTTCTCAACCATGATTTTCCTTCTGAAGAGATATGCCTGTCTTTTTGTAGTGGAATCATAATTAATTTTCAGTTTATGTCTTTAAAAAGACAGCAGAAAACTGAGTTTTTTATTGTTACTAATAAAAATGTTCAGGAGTATTATTGTATTTTTGTAACATATACACTTAAAGAATGTAGTGTAATGTTACACTAATTTCCAATGGGCAGATATCATTCAGAGTTTATTAACTGAAGCTTAATATTCACATAGAACAAAAAAAATGGATGTATTATTTCCACAATGAATGAAGAGGCTTTTCAGTTCATGGCTATGGAATCCAAATGTTTGATGTGCCATGTTTCTGTTTTTCATTCTGGTTTCCAATTCCAAAGAAACTCAGAGCTTAAAAAACAAACAATAAAATTCAGAAGTTGCTGTTTACGTATAATGGAATGCCCACTAATGTTTTATAGAGAACATGGTGCAGATCCTGGAGGAAGAAACAGAATCTTGCCCATCACTTCTGAAAGTGCCCTGTTCACATTCACAAACAAGTTTTGTGAAGTGAAAAGAAGTGAAAACGAACCCATATTTATGGATTCTCTGCTAGGTTTCTAGCAGACACCCTGCAATTATTTTGGATAACTTAGTACTAAAAGATGGTTACTTCACTCAGTACTAATTGGCTACTTAAATTTGTTTTCCTGCTAAACTAATAAAAAGCAATAGTGGTTACATTTTTCATGTCACCTGTGTACCTAGGTACATTTTGTATGTGAGAAAATGTACTCTGAAAAGATCTCTTAGCCGTAGGGGACTTCTTATCAAGAAGGTTACCTTCCGTACGAGCTGATATGAAGGAATTATTCTTTGGCTAGAAATGACAATTGTTTATGAGTTGTCAAGGGAGAATTTATAGGAAAAAAAAGCCATACAACGGATGGAATGTATGATAGTCATGCTTTTAATATGTGTGAACTCTGCTTACAAAAAGAAAAATTGCTTGGGTGAAGAATTCACAGGTCCACATGTGGTTTATAATAGACTGAGTGCCCTTTTCCTTCTTATTGATGTTTATGGAAACCAAAATGAAATGGGTACTGAGGTATCAGAAACATGGAGATAGATTTTAAAAGAGTTTTTTAGTGTTTATTTATTTTTGAGACAGCGTGTGGGCTTATGTGTGGGGAGGGGCAGACAGCGAGGGGAGGCAGAGGATCTGATGTGGGGCTGCAAGTCACAAACCGTGAGATCGTGACCTGAGCTGAAGTTCCATGCTTAATCAACTGAGCCACCCAAGCGCCCCTAAAAGGATTTTTTAAAAAAAGAATCTGCTGTGATTACTGGCTAACCTAGTGTTTTTATTACTAAAATCTCAGAAATTTCAACCATATTTGAGGGACTTTTTTTTTTTTATGAAAGTGGATAAGATGAGGTAAGCATTAATTGTAAATTGCTGACGGGCTGAAGAACTGTGAACAGAGCTAGTAATTATTTATCACTTCAAGTTGTTTGAGGTTTGGATCTTTTGACATTTTGAAAAGACTGTCATTTTCCCTTTGATCCAGCCCTGCAAAATGAATGAATTATAGATTTCTGCCCTTGGGGCCCCATTCTGATCAGGAACACTTTGTTGGTATCTAACTTAACTTTGAGTGATTTCTCAGATCTGAGAAGTCTACTGAAAGGATAGGCTGATGTACAGTCGGCTGGTTCCCTTGGTTCCCTGGAGATGTCGTGTCACTTGTCCGTGCTCTGATCAGACAAAATGAATGACAGGGTTCTCAGCATGTTTACCTCAGGACAGCCTTGCTATCTGCCACTGCAGCTGAGCCGAACGAATAATCTTCTCGTGCGAATCCAGCCTTCCTGGAGAATTCAGGAATAAAAGGGTTGCTTTATTCTCTACATTTTGAGGACTTGTGTGTGTGTGTGTGTGTGTGTGTGTGTGTAGAGTCTATCTTGTTTTAAGGGAAGAAGTTCTATTTTGTTATTCTTTTATTAATGAGATATTATATTTCTAGCTATGTTATTATCAGATAATAAAACAGTAATAATCTACTTGGTATATAAGAAAATGTCAAAGAAGAAATGTCCTGCTTGGATATCATTGTGGGTCTCTTCTGATATGAGCTAATGGAGGAGTTTTCAAGTGTTATATATACCTTGTAAACCTCTCTTATTTGCACATAATTTGGACAATAGGTTCAGATTGTATAGAATCTTCTGTTGCACACTGATATTCAATGAAATGTTTTCCTGTGCTTACTTGTCCTCTTGCTTAATGGTTTTGGCTTCTGTTTCCTTTGTAGAGATAAAGACTACCATTTAAGAACCTACAAATCTGTAGTCATGGCCAACAAACTGATAGACTGGTTAATTGCACAGGTAAATAGATAAATAGAAGTTGCTGAGTTACTTTCACTGCTGCTTTAAACTTTGAGATGGTTTAGGAACTTTTTTTTAATCCCAGATGGGACGCAGTGAGATACATTGGCCAAGTGTATACAGCTAATATGAAGCAGAGTTAGGAGTTGAATCTAGGTAATCTGACTTCAGAGTCTTCAAACTTGATTTTTATGTTATAC